>NC_086157.1:93489943-93789943 GCF_035149785.1 Candoia aspera | reverse complement strand
CTAGAATTTTGTCAAGGGGAATACAAAATAAAATCAAGAGAAGAACTGGTGGCAGAGGGGCATAGTTGCCAATGGTTTTCTTATTTATAGTTATTAGATTTAAAGTAGACAAAAGAGTTTTTGGTTCTGAACATAGTTAAGACTGAGTTTGAAATGGAATTATGTACAAATGATGATCATGTAATTGCTAAAATGTATAAACTTCTACTGAAATTTGAAACAAGAACAAGGGAAAGAATGTATGATAAAGTGGGCTAAAAGTTTTGGTTATAATATACAGATGGAACAATGGGAAATACGTGGTTGAAAGGATTGAAATTTGCACTATGTTATAATCTTAAAGATAAGTTTTATAAGAAGATGTACCATTGATATATGACATCAGAGAAATTGTCTAGAATGTAAAAATTCATGTTGGAAATGTGAACAAATGTGAACAAATGTGAAGGGACATTTTATCATGCTTGGTGGACCGGATAGATTATAGAAGGAAGAGAGACGTTGCAACTTCAGAGAAAGAGGTAAATTTATAATTGTACTTACAACTTCTGTAAAGAAGATTGGAAGCCACTTCTTTGTATCTTTTTTATGTCTATTTTTCTTTTACTTCTTTTTCTTTCTTGCACTTTTAGCCTTCTCTTTGATTTCTTTCTTTTCCTTTTTTCTTTCCGACTTTTATTAAAAGTTTTAAAAAGGAAGATAAACACTAATACAAACTAAGATAATTATATATATAAAAAAATTATTTATTCTATCCTGAAGAAATTCCCTGGCAGTGAGTGTCACTCCCATTGTCCCATCTCCTGTCTGACCATTGCTCTGATATATCCTTCTGGGTTGCCCAGTTCTAGACTTCTACATGGACTATCAGCACCACTGTAGTCTGACATGGGTGGAGGCTTTTATACCCCACCGTCTTTCTGCCATCTTTTGACCAAAAAGAATCACTGTTCTAGGAAAGCTCCGTATTTGTTGGATTTCTCCAGGACTTTTTTCTTATCTCAGATCTGGGAAGGGACAATTAACCTGTATCCTTTTAGCACTAAAATGAACACCTTCCAGTAACTGGGGTTAGAGTATTAACTGGGTTAGAGTGCTCACATGGCAAACTCTTCTCCTGAACCCAAGTAAGTTTATTTTCAGGACAGGGCTACGGTGTTCGATAAGATTTACTCTCTAATGTGTGCATATGTAAATGAAACCTTCCTTGTTGTTTTTTTAAATTCTTCAGTTTTTCATTCCTTTCCTTAAATTTATTAAATTCTTCACCTAAGGGAAGAACGTCAGCAGAAGCAAGATGGGCAGCCATAGAAATTGTTTAAACAAACAAATACCTATCACAGCTGTCTGATTGCAGGGATCCAGTTATAAATGCTGGATCTGATGACACTTGAAGTGTGCCAGGTGATTTTTTTTAAAGACACTGTGAACATTTGATTCATTTTTATCATAATGCCCCACATCTCTTTCTCCTTTTAATGTTATAAAGCTTTCTTCTGTAATCTATAGCTAAACCTGAGCAGAAAGGGGGAAATTTGAAATTCTTCAGAATCATTCACTGGTCTTGCTTTGAAGTTTTTGCTTCTGATATCTTTGCTTTCATCCAAGCTGCTCTCAATGCGGTTGTCAACTATCATTTGCACAATAGAGCTTGACAGCCTGATGGAAAGAGATCAGCTTTTTTCTTTGCAGCTGGAATCTATAAACCTTAAAAAATAAGCTCTGATTGGCACGTCAGTATCCAAATGAAACCTTTTTTTGTTTTTAATACATGCTTCTTTATTTAAATTGATCCCTTCATCCAGAGGAAAAGCACCTGCTGGAGTGAGATCAGTAGTTATATAAATTGTTTAAATAAACAAACATCACAGTTATCTGATTGCAGTGATCCAAATATAAGTGATGGATCTGTAACACTTAAAGCGTAGCTAAGCCTTTCAATTAAATTTCTGTTAAATGACTCCTTTTTTAAAATTTCTCCTTCAAGCACAGACTAGAAGTCCTGTGTCACATAACATGTGAAAACGTCATCTAAGATGCATCAGTTATTCTTAAAGGCCATTCTTAAATACCACCTAGAATCATCTTGGTTAGATAGGCAGCTATATAGGATGGACAGATGGATGGATGGATAAATCTTTCTTTCTTGCAGTGCTTTCTAGGTTACATCTTTCTAAAGAGGGGAAATAGAAGTTTTGAGAGAGCCTTAAACTGTTTTGGGAGGACACTTCTTTCATTAAAGAACTTTTCTTCTAATGTGAATGCTTGCTGACGGGAATTTATTGGGAATTTGGGAATAAATTCTGATAGCCAGGAAGCCAAAGGTTTTATAAGAAAATATTTGAAAACTCTGTCCATGAATATTATTGAGTTTACCATTGCCTCCTCCCACACAGTATGAATTGATGCCTTTGTCATTGTCACTAAAGTGATCATCTGCCTCCATCATCTTCCTATATTGCTGCTGCCCAATATAAGTGTCTGCTAGGACGGGCAGCTAGGATGACCTTCATGCCTTAGGTGACCCAGCTGGGAATATATAATCTTGGCATACACTCCTGGCATTCTTTGCTCATCCCTCCCAGGAACAACCGCCTACCATGATCAGCACAGCAAGACTTGAGGGGACAAATTTCATGTATCTTTACTAAAAAAACCTTCAGTACAACTATTGAAGAAGTGGGATCAAGGCAGTCATGGGCTGCATAATATAATAAACTACACAACCACTAAAGTATATGGACGTATAAGTACAATAACAAAGATTTAAGAAGAAAAGAAAAAGGAAAGGAAAAAAAAATCTTAAAATTTCTATTGTAAACAAAACAACTCCAAAATATTTAGCTGAATTGTTTGAAAGGTGTCTTCTTTTGCTGTGAAGAAACCTAAATATTCTAATTTCTGAAGTGGATTTAAGAGGTCTTTGTATTTTAATTATTTCACATTATTTGAGGTGAATTTATATGCTACTGAATAACTTCCTTTGGTGGATTTTTAATCTTCACTGCATAAATTTCAGTTGTGTATTGGGTATTTAATTTCCAACATTTTCAGGCATATTATTCTTTGGTCACTAATTGAAAGAAGTTACAGAATTACGTTCTTCTATGGACTGAGTCTGAAAGTTACTGCTGGATCTCCCTGAAGACTTGAAAAAGTTGGGTTCCATGTTTCTTCTTGGTTCAGTTTCAAAGGCTGTACTTAATAGTGAAAATATAAATGGAAAATACTGAGATATAGGTATATTCGTGAAATTTATTTATTTATCTATCCAATGTATATAACCTCCCATCTCAAACATATGTCTCTGGGTAGCTAACAAGAACTTCAGCAAAGGATCATTACCTTGTTGTGCTGGAGCTTGAGCACCTCAATGATGCCATGAGCTAAACCATGAAGGGCCACCCAAGACGGGAAGGTCATGACAGAGAGGTCAGACTAAATGCGATCCCTGGGGAAGGTAATGGCAACCCACCCCAGTATTCTTGCCATGAAAACTAAATGGATCAGTACAACCAGAGATATGTCGGTATACCATCGGAAGATGAGACTCCCAGGTCAGAAGATGGTCAAAATGCTACTGGGGAGGAACAGAGGATGAGTTCAACTAGCCCCAGACGTGATGACGCAGCTAGCTCAAAGCCGAAAGGACGGCTAGCGGCCGACGGTGCTGGTGGTGAACGGCGAATCCGATGTTCTAAGGATCAACACACCATTGGAACCTGGAACGTAAGATCTATGAGCCAGGGAAAATTGGATGTGGTTATTGGTGAGATGTCAAGATTAAAGATAGACATTTTGGGCATCAGTGAACTGAAATGGACTGGAATGGGCCACTTCACATCAAATGACTACCAGATCTACTACTATGGACAAGAGGACCACAGAAGAAATGGAGTAGCCTTCATAATTAATAGTAAAGTGGCTAAAGCAGTGCTTGGATACAATCCAAAAAACGATAGAATGATCTCAATTCGAATTCAGGGCAAGCCATCTCACATCACAGTGATCCAAATATACACCCCAACCACAGATGCTGAAGAAGCTGAAGTAGAGCAGTTCTATGAGGATCTGCAGCACCTACTGGACAACACGCCTAAAAGAGATGTTATTTTCATCACAGGAGACTGGAATGCTAAGGTGGGCAGTCAAATGACACCTGGAATTACAGGTAAGCATGTCCTGGGAGAACAAAACGAAGCAGGACATAGGCTGATAGAATTTTGCCAAGACAACTCACTCTGCATAACAAACACTCTCTTCCAACAACCTAAGAGACGGCTTTATACATGGACTTCACCAGATGGACAACACCGAAATCAGATTGACTACATCCTTTGCAGCCAAAGGTGGCGGACATCTATACAGTCGGTAAAAACAAGACCTGGAGCTGACTGTAGTTCTGATCACGAACTTCTTATTGCACAATATAGGATCAGACTAAAGAGATTAGGGAAGACCCACAGATCAGCTAGGTATGAGCTCACTAATATTCCTAAGGAATATGCAGTGGAGGTGAAGAATAGATTTAAGGGACTGGACTTAGTAGATAGGGTCCCAGAAGAACTCTGGACAGAAGTTTGCAACATTGTTCAGGAGGTGGCAACAAAATACATCCCAAAGAAAGAGAAAACCAAGAAGGCAAAATGGCTGTCTGCTGACACACTAGACACACTAGAAGTAGCCCAAGAAACAGCGATAGGGGGAGATAAAAAATCAACTGATATCCCCATACCAAAAAAGGGAAACACTAAATGTTCAAACTATCGAACAGTGGCACTCATTTCACATGCCAGTAAGGTAATGCTCAAGATCCTGCAAAGTAGACTTCAGCAGTTCATGGAGCGAGAATTGCCAGATGTACAAGCTGGGTTTAGAAAAGGCAGAGGAACTAGAGACCAAATTGCCAATATCCGCTGGATAATGGAAAAAGCCAGGGAGTTTCAGAAAAACATCTGTTTCTGTTTTATTGACTATTCTAAAACCTTTGACTGTGTGGACCATAACAAATTGTGGCAAGTTCTTAGCGGTATGGGGATACCAAGTCATGTTGTCTGCCTCCTGAAGAATCTGTATAACGACCAAGTAGCAACAGTAATAACAGACCACGGAACAATGGACTGGTTGAAGATTGGGAAAAGAGTATGGCAGGGCTGTATACTCTCATCCTACCTATTCAACTTGTATGCAGAACACATCATGCGACATGCTGGGCTTGAGGAATCCAAGGCTGGAGTTAAAATTGCTGGAAGAAACATTAACAATCTCAGATATGCAGATGATACCACTTGGATGGCTGAAAGCAAAGAGGAACTGAGGAGCCTTATGATGAAGGTGAAAGAAGAAAGTGCAAAAGCTGGCTTGCAGCTAAACCTCAAGAAAACCAAGATGATAGCAACCAGCTTGATTGATAACTGGCAAATAGAGGGAGAAAATGTAGAAGCAGTGAAAGACTTTGTATTTCTAGGTGCAAAGATTACTGCAGACGCTGACTGCAGTCAGGAAATGAGAAGACGTTTAATCCTTGGGAGAAGAGCAATGACAAATCTCAATAAAAGAGTTAAGAGCATAGACATCACACTGACAACAAAGGCCCACATAGTTAAAGCAATGGTGTTCCCTGTAGTAACGTATGGCTGCGAGAGCTGGACCATAAGGAAGGCTGAGAGAAGGAAGATAGATGCTTTTGAACTGTGGTGTTGGAGGAAAATTCTGAGAGTGCCTTGGACTGCAAGAAGATCAAACCAGTCCATCCTCCAGGAAATCAAGCCAGACTGCTCACTTGAGGGAATGATATTAAAGGCAAAACTGAAATACTTTGGCCACATAATGAGAAGACAGGACACCCTGGAGGAGTTGCTGATGCTAGGGAGAGTGGAAGGCAGAAGGAAAAGGGGCCGACCGAGGGCAAGATGGATAGATGATATTCTAGAGGTGACAAGACTCGTCCCTGGGGGAGCTGGGGGTGCTGACGACTGACAGGAAGCTCTGGCGTGGGTTGGTCCATGAAGTCACGAAGAGTCAGAAGCGACAACGAATAAACAAGAACAAGCTAACAAGAAATAAAAATAGGTAATAACGTCATAACAAAACAATAAGTAACAAATATAGCAGCTGAGATAAAACCAAGCAGCCCAATCAACCTAACGAAAATATGGGCTCAACCACATGCCCTGGGCCCCAGGCTCACTAACAGAACCGGTGCTTCAAGGCCCTACAGAAGGCTAGTAGGGTTGGGGCAAGTCTAATCTCCAGAGCAGTGTTTCTCAATCTTGGCTACATTAAGATGTGTGGACTTTAACTCTCAGAATTCTGCAGCCAGCCATCCTGATTCGGGAATTCTGGGAGTTAAAGTCCACACATCTTAAAAGTTGCCAAGGTTGAGAAACACTGCTTCAGAGGAATGATGTTCCAGAGGGCAGGCACCATGACAGAAAAGGCTCTCTTCCTGCGTCCTACTAGATGACCCTCGATGATGGACAGGACCTGAAACATGCTTCTTCTGCTGAATGTAATAGGACAGGTAGATAAAACTGAGAAGAGATAGTCCTGCAAGTAACTTGGCTCCATGCCATGAAGGGCTTTATGCTTATATTATGTTAATTTCATTTATCCAGTAAATCCATTGGGGTAGGCAAGTGGTTTAAGGGTTTTCCAATATTATTATCATGATCAATTCTGAGGAAGCATTATTATAAATAAAACTGAGTTTTATTTACCTCACAGTGCTTCTTGGCATCTATATAATATAAGCATTTATTATTTAATTTTTTGGTCTTGATGCTACTGTGGGTTTTGGAATTACATACTTGTTAGAGGTTTAGAAGAATCAATTACGCTGCAAAAGCAGCAATTCATTTTTATAAGAAGTTGAAGAAATTAGATTTAATCGGTATTAATTATTTATGTGACCTTTACAATAATGAGTTTGAAAAACCTGTTCTTGTAAATTAGCAGAACCTTGATTTAAAGAATGTGAAAGTTGCTTCTTCTGAACTTAAAATGAGGTTAATACATTGGAAAATTTTAAGGGGGGAACACCTAATAATCAGGATTGATGGTAATTACCCTGCTGTTGGAGATGCAATTCTAGACTGATCAATGTCTATAATCCTCTAACAATACTATAGATTTTAGCTCCAAATATCATAAAAATAGGAGAAGTGATAATACGTGAGTGAATTCCCATCCTAAATTGCATTTCCAGCAGCATTGGTTGATTATATTGCTAGTATTTAGAATCTATCAGGGTACCAATAATTTAATTATAAAGTAATTATAATTTACCAGGTGTGGTAAAGGTGTAGGTGTGTGTGTTGGAGGGAGATTTCTGTCATGTGGGAGAGCAGTGAGGAAGAATTCGCAGTCAAGGCAGTGAAGCAGCTGTCAGGATAAACTGCAGCTTAGCAGGCGACTGATGGTGAAGGAGGAGCAGGCTTGGACTTCCCCAAGCCAGCAGCAGACAAGCAGGAAGGAGAAGCAGAGAGCCCGGCAGCTTCACCAGCCCAGCAGCGAGGCTGAGAAGCTACGCCAGCCAGCAGCTGGGAAAGCCCCTTCCTTCTCTCACCCCCGCACAGACGGAGAAACTGCCAGGACAACGCTTCAGCAGCAGTTTAGAACAGCAGCTGACAGCATCAGAAGGGGGCTGAATCATGGCTAAAGACTTTGTTATAAGCTCAGGCAACAAATGAGAACCGAATTATTCATAGCACTGTTTAGGAATCAGATAAATACATAGGCATAGAAGTAAAATAGGATTATTATAGAAGGATAACAGGTTTAGTGATAAGTGTTAAGGCAGAAGTTAGGAAATAAGTAACTTTGTTAAATTTATATATAATAAAAGCCTCCCTGGAAACCCAGGGAATATAGTAACCATGTCTTTGTTGGTGGACTGTACCGTTTCTCAAAAGAACCTCCTCACACAGGTTCTCAGTTCTGGCAGTGATACCCCGTTCTTTGGGACTATATTTGTGGCAAGATTGGACACCCTGAGAGTGGCGGGGGGGGTCACTCATGGGAGTTTTCAGGGAGGGTGTCAAAAAAGTCAAGATGTCAGGTACAATTGTGCAAACAAAGCCCTTTTTACTTGCATCACATGCATGTAAAAAGGGTGAGGCTTCAATATTGCTGTTGCATCCACCATCTTGACTTTTTGGATGCGCCTGTGGACATCCTAGTGACAATTGCTAATAGTTTCTCTCCCTTCTGAGGTAGCATAAACCCTAAAGTGAGAACCAGTTTGGTCTAGTGGTTAAGGCATCAGGCTAGAAACTGGGAGGCTATGAGTTCTAGTCCCGCCTCAGGCATGAAGCCAGCTGGGTGACCTTGGGCCAGTCACACTCAGCCCTAGGAAATAGGGAATGGCAAACCACTTCTGAAAAACCTTGCCAAGAAAAGTGCAGGGACTTGTCCAGGGACTCTTGGAGAATCAGACACGATTGAGTGGATTAAAAAAAAAGCCCTAAAGTAGACAATGTAAAAAAAAAATCCTGTTCAAGCCAAGAAAAATCTAAAACTCTTGGCTCTGCCTAGCCTCACTCTCACTGCACCAATACCTAGACACCGTGTCCTCATCCCACCTGGTTGAATTATATGTTGTTAAAAAGAGGATGCAAGCTTTCATGTTAAACAGGAAGCTTCATTACACAGAATTATTTATCACAGTCACCCTAACGTTAGCCCTGCAAAATATGTAAATTATTCGTAGATCTTATCCCTCTGCTGCTTCATAAACATTTTATAGCTCTATTTCAGGCATTTTTGCATTTGCATAAAATATTTTCCTGGAGAAAAGTGGGATCTGGGGTTATAAAGCCATTAACAGCTTTATTGTAAAATATGTTCTCTGGAGGGTCTGGCCAGCTCCTTAGATGCTTTTAATCTGCCGGGGTGGTGAAAACAATGCCAGATGTGATACTGGGAATGGTGACAAACTTACGGAATACGAGAGGCAAGTTGGAGCCCTTGATTCTCAATAGACTGAAAATCTTGAGAGGAAGAAAGAAAAGGGAAATGTAATTACTAGTCATATTCTGAAGAACCTTTTAAAAATATCCTCCAATTCCATGCTTAGCACAAAAGACATGAATCACCACAGCAGGATGCAAGAGCTGGGGAAGTAGCTCTCACAAGATTGCTTCCGTAATTTGAGCTTCTTAATGAAGCAGATCAGCTTCCAAAGAATCTGTAGGAAACTGATAATGGTTTATTTAATTTTAGACTTTTTTTAAAAAAAAAAGCCAAACAAAGCTGAAGTGTTACTCACAGCATTTCCTTGGCTCAACCTTCTCCACACTGGTGCCTTTCAAACGGGATAGAGCTACAGCTGCTAGAAATCTCATCCACCAGATTGTATGGGAATTCTGCGGATTGTAATCCCAACCCATATAGAAGGGACTAAGTTGGGAAAGACTACAAATATATTGTGATTCTTCAGTGCATATTTGGATCTTGTGATTCAGTGGCCCTTAAAAGCCTTGTACAACAAGGCCAAACAGTTGGCAATGCCATTGTTTACTGGTTTAATGGCCTTTCAAAAGCACAAGAAGCAGTGTATTTATAAACAAGTTTATATTTATAAATTTATTTTTATAAATGTATACAGTTTATAAAGACCACCAGATCTACTACTGTGGACAAGAGGACCACAGAAGAAATGGAGTAGCCTTCATAATTAATAGTAAAGTGGTTAAAGCAGTGCTCGGATACAATCCAAAAAATGATAGAATGATCTCAATTCGAATTCAGGGCAAGCCATCTAACATCACAGTGATCCAAATATATGCCCCAACCACAGATGCTGAAGAAGCTGAAGTAGAGCAGTTCTATGAGGATCTGCAGCACCTACTGGACAACACGCCTAAAAGAGATGTTATTTTCATCACGGAAGACGAATGCTAAGGTGGGCAGTCAAATGACACCTGGAATTACAGGTAAGCATGGCCTGGGAGAACAAAACGAAGCAGGACATAGGCTGATAGAATTTTGCCAAGACAACTCACTCTGCATAACAAACACTCTCTTCCAACAACCTAAGAGATGGCTTTATACATGGATGTCACCAGATGGACAACACCGAAATCAGATTGACTACATCTTTGCAGCCAAAGGTGGCGGACATCTATACAGTCGGTAAAAACAAGACCTGGAGCTGACTGTAGTTCCGATCACGAACTTCTTCTTGCACAATTTAGGATCAGACTAAAGAGATTAGGGAAGACCCACAGATCAGCTAGATATGAGCTCACTAATATTCCTAAGAAATATGCAGTGGAGGTGAAGGGACTGGATTTAAGGGACTGGACTTAGTAGATAGGGTCCCGGAAGAACTATGGACAGAAGTTGGCAGCATTGTTCAGGAGGCGGCAACAAAATACATCCCAAAGAAAGAGAAAACCAAGAAGGCAAAATGGCTGTCTGCTGAGACACTAGAAGTAGCCCAAGAAAGAAGGAAAGCAAAAGGCAACAGCGATAGGGGGAGATATGCCCAATTAAATGCAAAATTCCAGAGGTTAGCCAGAAGAGATAAGGAATTATTTTTAAACAAGCAATGCGCGGAAGTGGAAGAAGACAATAGAATAGGAAGGACAAGAGACCTCTTCCAGAAAATTAGAAACATCGGAGGTAAATTCCAGGCAAAAATGGGTATGATCAAAAACAAAGATGGCAAGGACCTAACAGAAGAAGAAGAGATCAAGAAAAGGTGGCAGGAATATACAGAGGACGTGTATAGGAAGGATAACAATATTGGGGATAGCTTTGACGGTGTGGTCAGTGAGCTAGAGCCAGACATCCTGAAGAGTGAGGTTGAATGGGCCTTAAGAAGCATTGCTAATAAGAAGGCAGCAGGAGACGATGGCATCCCAGCTGAACTGTTCAAAATCTTGCAAGATGATGCTGTCAAGGTAATGCATGCTATATGCCAGCAAATTTGGAAAACACAAGAATGGCCATCAGACTGGAAAAAATCAACTTATATCCCCATACCAAAAAAGGGGAACACTAAAGAATGTTCAAACTATCGAACAGTGGCAGTCATTTCACATGCCAGTAAGGTAATGCTCAAGATCCTGCAAGGTAGACTTCAGCACTTCATGGAGCGAGAATTGCCAGATGTACAAGCTGGGTTTAGAAAAGGCAGAGGAACTCGGGACCAAATTGCCAATATCCGCTGGATAATGGAAAAAGCCAGGGAGTTTCAGAAAAACATCTGTTTTTGTTTTATTGACTATTCTAAAGCCTTTGACTGTGTGGACCATAACAAATTGTGGCAAGTTCTTAGTGGTATGGGGATACCAAGTCATGTTGTCTGCCTCCTGAAGAATCTGTATAACGACCAAGTAGCAACGGTAAGAACAGACCACGGAACAATGGACTGGTTGAAGATTGGGAAAGGAGTACGGCAGGGCTGTGTACTCTCACCCTACCTATTCAACTTGTATGCAGAACACATCATGCGACATGCTGGGCTTGAGGAATCCAAGGCTGGAGTTAAAATTGCTGGAAGAAACATTAACAATCTCAGATATGCAGATGATACCACTTTGATGGCTGAAAGCGAAGAGGAACTGAGGAGCCTTATGATGAAGGTGAAAGAAGAAAGTGCAAAAGCTGGCTTGCAGCTAAACCTCAAGAAAACCAAGATTATGGCAACCAGCTTGATTGATAACTGGCAAATAGAGGGAGAAAATGTAGAAGCAGTGAAAGACTTCGTATTTCTAGGTGCAAAGATTACTGCAGTTGCTGACTGCAGTCAGCAAATCAGAAGACACTTAATCCTTGGGAGAAGAGCAATGACAAATCTTGATAAATAGTTAAGAGCAGAGAGATCACACTGACTGAACAAAGATCCGCATAGTTAAAGCAATGGTGTTCCCCGTAGTAACATATGGCTGCGAGAGCTGGACCATAAGGAAGGCTGAGAGAAGGAAGATTGATGCTTTTGAACTTTTTGTGTTGGAGGAAAATTCTGAAAGTGCCTTGGACTGCAAGAAGATCCAACCAGTCCATCCTCCAGGAAATCAAGCCAGACTGCTCACTTGAGGGAATGATATTAAAAACTGAAATACTTTGGCCCCATAATGAGAAGACAGGACACCCTGGAGAAGTTGCTGATGCTAGGGAGAGTGGAGGGCAAAAGGAAGAGGGGCCGACCAAGGGCAAGATGGATAGATGATATTCTAGAGGTGACGGACTCGTCCCTGGGGGAGCTGGGGGTGTTGACGACCGACAGGAAGCTCTGGCGTGGGCTGGTCCATGAAGTCACGAAGAGTCGGAAGCGACTAAATGAATAAACAACAGTACAGTTTATAAACAAATTTGGAAACCAGAAGGAAGAACAGGGCTTGCCACTTGAAAAAAATATTGCAATATAAACAAAAATACTGCAAAACAACCTTCTGACTGAATCTGGCTTATACATAAAGAAAAATACTTTTTTGCTTTTTAATTTTTTTCCCTGTAGGAGAAAACTGTGGACTAGCTGTTCCATATCTTGGTTGTCAGTGCTAGGAGCCCTCAATCTGGAAGGAGGTGGGGAACGTCTTCCTGTCTGTGCCCCTCAGTATCTCTCACTTTTGGATGTCTTTCCTGGGTCTATAGGAGATGTAAATCAGCTACATCTGGAGAGCCAAAACTTCCCCAACCCTGGTCTTGAAGTACCTTTGTTACCACCTCATTCACTTCCAGAGTCAAGAGAAACTACCAATGTTTCCTTCATTCATGGGCTGAAAAAAGTTTCAGAGCTGTTTTCCCCTGGATCCTCTCTCCAAGGGTACCATTGTTGACTTTAATGTTAACTCTGGCTCTGCTTTTAATGAGATCAAATTACAGATGTTAGACACATTCATCAAATAGATTTACTTCTATGCTATGGAAAGCTTCTTCCCCTGCTTTTAGTATGGAAAACACAAGAGCAAGGCTGCCTGGTTTTATTTATCTGATGCACTGGTTGGGCATTTTAGGCTTATCTTGTAATTCTCTATCTTTTCTTCAAAACAGTTTTACCATTGCTCACCAAGTTTCTGGACCTCCTGAACTATCTAATATAGAAGACATAACATGGGAGATGGAACCTGACAATATCGTTGCTTCCCACCCTTTGCGACATAAATGTTCAGATTTTTACCCTGGGAACATCTTTGAGGAGGTGTATTTCATTTTCCTCTGCATTTCAGAGGAAACATGCATCAACAGACAAGTCTGAATCCTTTGTGTGTACATTTCCTTTAATTATGCACTTTCTTTGATTTTGTGGGATGCATTGTTTTTCCTGGACATCAACCACGTAGTACCCTGGAATTCATTTGGAAAAGGCTCCAATTGTATTTCTGAGAAGTTAGTCCGCAAACAAATGTTGGGAAAATTCAAAATGTGTCTGATCGTTACTTGTTTGCTCTTCCCAAAACTCCCTCCCCCCTCTTTTTGCATCCCATCCTTGGATAGACTTATTTTTTCCTTTGCTCCCACCCAGGATTACAAAAATACTTTATCTCATGCATTAAAGAACTTGGAATGGTTTGGCTAAAGCTTCTGCACATTTAAAAAAAAACTTTGTGTGACTTATGTGATGTATCAAAAATGTTCTGCAGGGCTGCCTGCTGTTCTTCAGGTTACATGCCTGTTCTGCTGAAGCAAAAAGAATATTGGATGTGCTTTTTCCTGGCCAAGGGCGGCAGGACACTATGGGATTCTGTTTCAGTACTTCTCTGGATGTGACTCTGCTTGCTTGCACATACAGTAGCACAGTCACACTGGTGGGCAGCACGTATTCCCTGCACAGGAAGTTTTGCTTTTGCCAAGGAAAAACTTTGTTGTGTAAACAGGAGGGAAGGGGAGAGAAAAATGTCACAGCTATTTGTGTCTGCATAGTCCCAGGATGAGATGCATGGCTCCAGACAGGGACACTGGTAGGGCTGGACAATGGGGCACCGACACTGGGCCCAATGATCCTGGGAAACACATAAATAGACAGAGGAAGCAGCAAGGACAAGGAGGAGCTTTTAAGTCATTGCAGGCAGGTAAAACCAAGGGGCATGGTAAAAGCATAATGGTGGTCTCCAAGAAAGGGGACATGTGGACAACCCCAGGACCTTCACCATGGTAGTATTAAAGCCTCAGTTTCACAGCTTTATTCCTGGAGAAGTCTCACTCAATAGCTGTCATGCGCTGCCTACCGCAGAGTAAAACACAGACGCTGATTCCTAGGAGAGCAGGTTCTGGTTTATTTCATACGTAGTGTCAGTTGCGAAAAAAGCTGAGAGTGAGAGGAGCGCGCCGGTGCGGGGTTTAAATACCCCGCGCCGGTCAGCGCCCCCTCACCCTGGGTTATGTCATCCCCCCTTTGTCCTGCATGCTGTCTTGCCGGTAGGTGAAGGGTTGCGAGGCCCCAGCTGGTGCCCCGGGATCGCCCATCATCGGTTTCCTCATTCAGCCGGTGATTGCTGTCAGCTGGGCGATCTCCGTTGCGCTTGTGCTAACAGCTTGGGTGTGCCTCGCGATCCGCTTAGCCTTTGTCTTTTCTTCTTTCTCCTTTGTGAGCTGATGGCTGCTTCCTCCGGCTAGAGTCTGTGGCTGTTGTTGTGCGTGCTATGCTTATCTTGAGCCCCTTCCTCTGCTTCCTCGTTATTGTCATGTGTGCCGTTGTGCTGATGTCTTCAGCTCAACGGCACTCATGACAATAGCAGTGTTTCTCAACCTTGGCAACTTTAAGATGTGTGGACTTCAACTCCCAGAATTGGGTAATTCTGGGAGTAGAAATCCGCACATCTTAAAGTTGCTAAGGTTGAGAAACACTGCTCTGTAGCTTGTTTGAAGAGCAGTTATAAAAGGATGGGATTGCTACCAAACTACTTAGTGCTTTATCAGCTTGTAAGTATATCTTCAAATAACAAGGATTAAGGGTCTAAATGTTAGTAACCATCAGATTAAGTCAAGCCTTTTGTTTGGTTTACCATATTCTCTGATAGGTTTTCAACCTTATCTTTCCTGGCCTGGGCTTTTTTTTTTTTGTTTATAACTGCCATAAATAAAATACAGTATAGCCAAAAATACATTTTCTGGACACGTTATATTAAATCAGTTTCTTTCATTGAAAGTAAGATAAAAAGCAACAACTAAAAAATTCTAGCTGAAATCGCAGGAAACGAAGAATAAAGAAAGAGGTTAAAACAGTTACAAGTTAGCATAGATGTAAAAGGCTTCAGAAAAAATAAACATCTTCAGCTGATACCCAAACAATGTCAACAACCATCGCAGCCAGATGGATTTTAGGAGGGAATTCTATAGCCAGAGTCCCAAAACCAATGTGACCATATCAGTCATAGCTATCCATGGCACCTTTCTGTAATAAAAACTTAGGATCATGGAAAATAAAATTGTGGCAAACGGAGGTCTTTTACTTTTCCTGCCAACTAGAGTCTGACGACATTTCTGGGAATCGTACATTGAAACTGGCACATCAGCAAGATTTTTTTTTTTAAAAAGAAACAGCTGAGAAGGTACGTTTCCTTTCCTTTCTTTTCCCCACCACCTGAATTCTTCTCGGAATTCTTTCCACTTGCGACAGAAAGAGGCCTGAAAAGAATGCATCAAATGCCAGTTCTGCCTAGCTTTAGACTTTATTTGTGCTACAAGTAGTAGATCCTCAGAATCTCAGGCAGGGCAATCTTGCAGTCCTACCTGCTATCAGGTCCTTTCAAAACTTGAATCTGCAGACTGTCTATGCTCAGAGCAGGTGCTCTGCTTCTAAACTGTGGTCCCTCCCTCCTTCTAAACCAGGGTTTCTCAACCTTAGCAACTTTAAGATGTGTGGTCTTTAACTCCCAGAATTCCCCAGTTGAAGTCTACACATCTTAAAGTTGCTAAGGTTGAGAAACAACTGCTAACCCTAATCCCTTCCTCCCTGATTTTAACACAGAAACATTTGGTATGCCACATTATACCACAACCGTTCCAAGTATGTATTTCCAGGCAAACTCATCACTTATTGTTTCACTAGGCTTTTTTTGCTATTATGACTACCTGGAACCTATTATAGACCTGTGTTCAATTGTTCAAATTCTCCAAAAACTCTTTATTTTAAAAATATTTTATTATGCATATTGTTTTTATGTTTTATGGTGTACAATTGTTTTGAATTGTTGCAGACTGTCTTGGTGGCATTTTCAAAATGGCAGCTCAGACTCAATCCAAATGGGAATATGAGTAATAATTACGTTGGATTATAAATAATATAAATAATAATAAAACAAATAATAATTAAGTAGGATTAAAGAGCATGGTCATGCAAGTTGGGTATCTTGTAGCATTTCCATATATATGACAAGCAAACTGAATTAATGCCTGAAATATGATTGTGATACTCATGTTATTTGTATCTGAATTTTTTATGAACAAGTAAAAGACTATTCTCAGTCTGCCTTGTACTCTATTTTTGATTATAGGGATGTGTACCATTTTCCTGTGGACAGTAACACTGCCATATCCAATAATTTGTATTTACACCTTAAAAAGCTTATAGTGCAATCAGTATTTCAAAGAAGCTGTAAAATTCCCTTCTATTTGAAACCATGTGGCTTACATTAAGTGCCACCTATTGAAACCTAAATGGAAGTGCAACTTCACAATTTTGAAAATCTCTTAGGTGCTGAAATAGGCAAACATTTTACTTGTGTATTTCAAAGAATTTTTAAAATTATGTCTCCTCATCTCTGCCTGTAACATGTTCCACACAATGCTGGCAAACTACGTGTTCTCTTAAGGAATCAAGTACAGAAATTGGGGTCTGCAGTGGGTGGGGTGGGTTAAAAACCAAATGGCAGCTACAAGTATGTGATTGAAGACCCTCCCCCTTTGTACATTAATTGCACACACAACACACATAAAAAGGGGCATGGCTTCAATTCAATCATCACTGTGACTTTTTTTATACCACCATCCCCTTTGCTGATGTGATCAACAATATACAGTATATTCCACATTTAATAATTTGTAATTCCAGATTCACTTAGTGAATGTTACTGTTACATTGGTTCAAACTTCTTTACCTTTGCCAAAATCAGATCACACTCTCAGACCTCTGTCCCTTATCTACATGTTCTTATGGGTGGTAACAGAATTCATAGGATACTATTTTAGTGATCCAGCTAAAGGTTCGTTATTTTTATTTTTGTTTTCTTTCAAAGTGCAGTTTTTCCATATTTAAAATGACTTTTTTTTTGTATTTCACTTTATTTATTTGTTTATCTACAAGATTTATACCTGCCAAAATCAACCAGACTCTCAGCAGTTTACAATTATTAAGACAAACACAGAAGAGCAATTCAATTAAAACAATCCCAATAAATCTAAAACAGTGTTTTTCAAGTTTGGCAACTTTAAGATGTGTGGACATCAACTCTGGGAGCTGTCAAATTTGAAAAATACTGCTCTAAAACAAACCCATGAACCCATAAAACATAAAAATAAACCTCACACAGTCCTGGGATTTCATCATGCTTCATAAGCTCTCTGAAACAATTTGGTTTTACATAATTTCCAGAAGGCTAAAGCTGTGTGGGCCAGCCTGATTTTAAAGCAGGGGCTATTCTGTACTAAAGTCACTGTCATTGAGAGGAGCTGCATCTATCTGCCTTCACACCACATGGTGTGCAAATGGGGGATCACCACAGTTCCTAACATCTGTGGGTTGGAAAGGTCAATGCAAATACCTTAGTGCCAAGGCACGTTGGACTTTATAGGCATTACCTATAAATCTGAATTGCCCCCAGAAGCCAATAGCAAGCCAGTGTAGGGCCTGAGACATGGATGTAATGTATTCATGGTGATGTGCACCAACCTGGCCATTGCGTTCTAGACAAACTGAAGCTTTGAGAGGACTTCAGCCCAGTGTAGAGCACTTTGCAGTAGTCCAAGTAAACAGTAGTGAAGGCAGAAGTTACTGTTGTGAGATCCTGCTCCAGTTAAGGCTGCAATTGGCATACCAATTACAGTTGGGTGATTGTAAGATTGTTTATTTAATGAGCTCACCCATGGAGAAAAGAATCACATCACAGGAGAAAGCTTACACATATAATAAACCAATCTCAACTCTTACAGATGTATCTGAATCAAATGTAAAGGCGGGGAAGCAACAATAACCATTGTGGCCAGCCACCATAGGCCAGTCTTCCCCCTCTTGTGGCTATTAATTGCAGAAGGGAACCCCCAACTATGGCAATTGCTTGTGAAGGCTCAATATTCTTAGAATCCATGCTCTGTCTCCATCTGTGAGTGCATGCTCTGGGAACATGATAAATCTCTCTTGTGCAGATGAAAAACACAATTCATATCCTACTTATGGGATGATCAGATTTCAGACTTCAGTTAAATTACATTCCCTTTCATCTCTTTCAGTATGATGAAGGGTGTTCATCAACCATATGAAGAGATACAAGTCACTATCAGGAACATAAAACAACTTTCATTTTAAAATTCATTACAAAAAACCCAATTAAATATAATGTCTAGATGTTATTTGCCTGCCAAATTAATATTCAGAATGGAATATCCCCTTGCCTGAATATGACTAATGCTAATTAAATCAATGAAGCAGGAAACACTCCTATCATTACATCTGCACAATAAAGCTTGAGAGCTCACATATTATCATGATCACTTATGTACGGAGCAGGTGTCACTAATTGCAACTCCTTATTTGGCAAATATAACCTACAACAGCGATTGTCCTTTGTTACTGATTGCTTGGAGACTTCTTAAAACCTCAAAGGGATAGCTGATGTAGAACTAGCTGCATAGAATCCCTGGGTCTTTCTGATGCTGAAGCAGGAGAAACCATTGTTTTCTCCTCTCCAATGCCCTGATGGTAAACGAATAATATTATATGTAAATAATTGACAATTTGCTGCCCTTTAATGCAATCAAATACTACCAATTGAAGTGGAACGTCACACTGCATAATACAGTAAAATTGGTCTTCCCTGAATTTGTTTATATATTAAAAAACAGAATGCTAAGACCTTAGTCATCTGTGATTCATTTTCTATGTGAGTTTACTGTTTCAATAAGCTAATATTGTATTGCTGTTCTAAATCAGTGTTTCTGAAATTTTTCCTTCATGAAGATTGCTATATTGGCATCAAGAGCTTTTGCAGATCATCACATTTTTGGATTTCCATGTTCTTACCATAAAATGTGCAAAACGCTTTGGCTCATACTGATTTCACACAAAAGCAGCAGTATTTGAATTCAGACAATGTTATATTGGCCAAGGATACTCATAAGGTAGATTATCTTGGAGCAATATATAATATGAATAAGAATGGTGAGGTGGTTTGGATGAGGATTGAACTGAAAAATATCTGCAAGGAAGAGGGAATGGATTGAAAGGAAGAGGAAGATTGAGAAAGGCATGGTTAGATGGAGATGAATTCTCTGAAAAAGAGAAAAGAAAAGTTTAAAGAGGGCAGTCTAGAAAGCAATGTTTCATTGCTTGGCAGCTTGAACATGTGTGGACTTCAACTCCCGGAATTCTAGAGTTGAAGTCCACACATCTTCAAGCTGCCACGGTTGAGAAATACTGCTATAAAGTAGCAATGGACTTTATAGTGGACATGGGGGAAGCATAGATGGTTTGCAAATATAAACTGCTTTTGCAAAAGAAAATGCAGTTTGGAATATTAGACACCGCAGAGAATGTTCGGTAAGGATTGCTTCTGGAGATGCAAAGCAGTCGTTAGGACACAACCGACACGGTCTGTCCTATTATTGCTACATTCCGGGCTGGTTTTAGACTGATCACTGTTGCATATGTTTGGCTTGACTCCATTCCTAACATTTGGAATCCATCAGCACATCAAGGACTGTGAACTTCTTCTGCATGAGAGACAGCCGAAAACAGTGTTAGGTAATTTTAAAGAGGAAAACCTACATCTGGCTTGTGGCAATGTATTGTTAATATGTGTGGTTTACCTCTGTTTGAATTAGGAGTTTGAATTAGATTTTGTTTGCTTTTGTTTTTATGTAGTTATTTATTGCAACACTGGGGCAAGGAAGAGGACTTTTTTGTGATCTAGTAACACTTTTGGAATCGTTTTGTTCATGAGATAAATTTCCAGGCACTTCCTCCCTCTTTACTTACATACTTAGTATCAATTAACTGACTCTCTTTATGTACATTATTTTTCTTTTCCTGTTAATTAGTTTTATCAGGGAAATAAAAAGGCCGC
This sequence comes from Candoia aspera, assembly GCF_035149785.1. Lineage (NCBI taxonomy): Eukaryota > Metazoa > Chordata > Lepidosauria > Squamata > Candoiidae > Candoia > Candoia aspera. The sequence goes on along the minus strand of NC_086157.1, from coordinate 93,769,715 downwards.
CCTTCTTGGTGCTGCACAACACAGAATACCAGAACAAAGTGTCATTACTTAAAAGGTCTTTTCTCTTGTGGTCACCCTTTTGGCTCATTTAATGCCGGCACCTGGTAAAGCACCTTAAATGAAAATGAAATATAGGATGAGATACCATTTTAGGTAATCTAACATGATCTGTATCTGCATTTGCATCTCTTTTATTATATTATTAGGAAGTTGCTTGGAAATCTTCAACCCAGCTTTGTCTCCATTTGCACATCAAAATATCAGCTTTCTCCTGTTTGAACATTACAAATTCTATGTGTTCTAGTCCCGACTTAACTGAAAGGCCTTAGGCTGGGAAAGTGTAGTGGTATGTGGGAATGACCTTGGGGGACAGGAGGAACAGCCATAGATGAGGCAATGACCAGATAAGAGGCAGCTGAGCCCACAGAAGCAATGGGAGCATGGCAAATGTCTCAGAAGGGACCCTCCCTAGTTTCTTGGACTGTAAAGGCAAGGGAAGAGAGATGTACTTTCAGACTTGCAAGATTCTGTTATTGTAACCTTACAATAAAGATAGAGCTAGTACTCCTGGGTGTGCTTCTTGCCTGGACTATCTCACAAGGCTGACATGAAGATGGAATTATACAGACTGAGTTAGCATATTCTTTAGATGAGATGTGGGAGCCAATTCAGAGTTTTGCTTGTTTTGCAGTTTATTGACCAGGTTACATCTGTTCACCAAGTTTGAACAATTTTAGTCAGCTACGCCTTTCCTTTTTCTCCCAGTTAAAAGTAAGAAGTTTAGCTCAGCTTTGTTCAAAGGTACCCAATGAGCTACTGTGGGTAATAAAAAAGGAACAGAGTTAGAAAATAAGATTGAAATGTGTGTTCACTGAAATATTACACATATAAACAAGCATCCTTAGTAATACAGTAAGAAAGCCAAAAAGGAAAAGTAGATACATGTAATAATTATCTGAGAAAATGAAAAATGTTAATTACAAAAGTACTAGAATGTTAAGAGATAACAATATAATGGCAATATAAAAATAGGGCCAACTTTTTAATCCATTCAATTGTGTCTGATTCTTGGAGACTGCCTGGACAAGTCCTGTAGTTTTCTTGGCAAAGTTCTTCAGAAGTGGCTTGCCATTGCCTCCTTCCTAGAGCCGAGAGAGAGGAACTGGCCCAGGTCACCCAACTGGCTTTGTGTCTAAGGCAGGACTAGAACTCACAGTCTCCTGGTTTCTAGCCTGATGCCTTATCCACTACACCAAACTGGCTCTCAATCAACTTAAATGAATATAATTTTAAACAACAAGTATACCTTAAGAAACAGTAAATTGCATCCTTCTAAAACTTCAATCAGACTATCCTTATTAAAGTTCAGTATTTTTGGTATAGCAGTCTCTAAAGGGAAAAAGGGGGACAAGGAAAAATTATTCTAAGCAGAGGAAACAAGGTGCAGTAGAAGGACAGGATAAATGAATGCATTCAGAAAGGAATCGATGTAGAGGTTTATTTCATTCACTCTTCTCCAACTGGGTGCTCCCCAGATGCACTGTGACTACAACTCCTAGAATCCTCAGCCACGGTGAACGGAAACAGACTGAGAAAGGCTGATTCAACACAAAATAATGTGTGTTATGATGACCCTGTATCACTGTTGCTGCTGGTTTGCCTTCCACAGTAAGCACTTGCTTGCCAGCTCAGCAAGTCGTAGGAGTGGGCCATTAAATTTCCATTTGCCCAACAGCCTGTGCTCTCCACTCCAGTGCTTTTCTGCATTCAGAAGTGAATGAATAAAAGGAACCATAACAAAAGTCATATATACATTCACTGGATGGTACCCAGCCTCTAAACAAGAGAAAAAAGTATTGGCATTTCTTGCTTGACCATGGATCAAACTTGTAGCACACTATAATGAATTAATTGTCCACATGAACAGTGGTTTAAGCTCCTGCAGGATTAGCAAGCAACGCCAGACTGATGTCAGAGCTGACATTTGTACATACTCATATACTCCCCAATTATGATAATAAGTGCTAAGTGTGCCCCATCTCTCAAGTCTCTCCCTGAGATTTTTTCTTTTTAATCTTTCTCTCTCAATCCTGCTTGACTTTTTATCTAGTTTGGTATTTGGCAACTTAATAATTGATTGGGTTGGCAAGAGAAATAGCTTCATGATCAACCTTGAGGCTCACAAATCCACCAATACAATGACGAGAATGGTCACGAGAATGCCCAATCAGCACTGTACAAATCTGTCTTTTGTTTGAAACGCGGAACAAACTTCCCTTGGGCTCAGGCTGGTGAAAGAGAGAATATGCAAGTCTGGGCTCTTACATGGAAGGCTTACTGCTAAAGTTAGGTACTTTGATATACAGTGTTTGTTTCAGTGGAGGAAGGGAAAGGGAATGGTACAAGGAGGGGCAACTTGCATTGGTTACCCAGTGGTGGTTCAGGGCTGCATTTGCACCATGTGCATAAATATTAATCATATTATTGCACACACTTTTTTTCTTTTTATTTGGATTTATATTCTGCCTTTCCTCCCAGGAGGCCAAGATAGTATATCTAGTGCTCCTGTCAGCCTTGTGAGGTAGTCCAGACAGGAAGCACACCCAGATGAACTAATTCCACTTTATTGTAAGATTACATTAACTGTCATGAGTACTGATGGTGAGCAGGAGGGGGCCTCTATCCAGGGGGAAAATGCATGTGTAGTACTGAGGAATTAAGCAACCATTCAAAGAGACACAGATCAGACCCGCCTTAGCTTTTGGGGTTTATCTGTCTGGGTTTTTCCCACTTCTGGCTTCTTCAGTTAGGATTTTCTGTCTAATGTAGCAGTAATAAACACTAGAGACCTACTCCTCGTCTCAGCGTGATTTCTGACTGGTAGGACATTAACAGAATCTTGCAAATCTGGAAGTCCCTCTCACCTTTACAGCCCAAGAAACTAGGAAGAGTCTCTTCTGAGACATTTGCCACTCCCCCATTCCTGCTGTGGGCTCAGCTGCCTTTTATCCGACTGTTCCCCGACTGTGGCTCTTCCCCCTGTCTCCCAAGGTCATTTCCACACACTATTACATCTCCCTCCTCCATTGTTTTCAACCCAACAACCTTGAAAGGACTGACAGTGACTGGCCCAAAGTCACCCGATGAGAGCCAGTTTGGTCTAGTGGTTAAGGTGCTGGGCTAGAGACCAGGAGTCTGTGAGTTCTAGTCCCGCCTTGGTCATGAAAGCTGGCTGGGTGACCTGGGGCCAGTCACTTTCTCACTTTCTCCCAACTCGATGCAATGTAGACTAGCCTCCTGGTGGTGCACCCTGGCCAATGTGACTTGTCTACACATAGTCTAGTCTACACATCTGGCTGCTGGACCTCACAAGGATTTCCCAGCAAGAAAAAGCAGCACGAACACCGAACGGCTATGCCATACAATTAAAAAAACAACAACCTATGAGTTCCATATCACCTGAATACATAAACACTTAATCTCCCTTCTCCAAACACTGGTACAGATGCACATTAGCAAGGTACTTTGAGCAAGGAGAGACACAGCTTACTCCTTCTTTGTAGGAAGGCTATTCAGATGGAATCAGCAATCTGAACTGTACAGGCTGCAGTTAGTGCTTCCTACCACTCACTAACTGCCTCATTGGCAGACTTCTGGAGACGGAAGAAGATGGGCAGGATCCCACGTGGGCTGCAAAAATAGCTTCTGGGATTACGGTAGTTTGTGTGTATCTAAAAGCAACCCTGTGTCATCTGGAAGCTCATCACAGGGATGCACACTCTGCACTTGCTGGGGGGTATTTCCATAGTCTGTCCTTGCTTTTCAATCTCTCTGAAACTGAATTCCCAGCAAGACAGCAGATTGTAAGAATCAGCACAGGTACAAATTAATTCATATTCTAATCAGGAGGATGAGAATACTCATTGCCACTTACCTGTGGTGTGTATCACAGTTGTTTTACATTTTACATTCTTTACATGCATGAAGACATCTCGCGTTATCTGCACAATGAACTTGTGATCTAAATAAGAAATCTTAGCCAGGAGTATTCAGCAAATACATTGAATCAGAATTTAAATCTAGAGCTCTGTCCCAGATGCTCTTTGTTCTCCTTCATTGGCCTTCACCCTTGTCTGACATTCTTTTCCTAATCCTGGGCTTAGTGTGATCAGCATCTGAAAAATATCAGCAACTTACTGTTAAAAGGAAGCTTTGTGCTTTGAAATTATTTTCCAACCCAACTCTTTTCTGAGCTTTGAATCCTTCCATCAGTGAAGCTCTTTTACAAGGCGTCTCCACCCCCCCCCCTTTTCCTCCAGCACATTCTGTCTCTTGCTGTTCATCTTCAGTTACTATGGATGTGTATTAGATGCAGGCAAAGCCCAGCATGTAAAACCATGAAAGAGGGAATTGGAACAGATTTTTATTTACCTGGGATGGAGTGGGTGGGTGGGTGTGATCTTTATTCTGATGATCTGGTCCTGATTAACTTTGGATAACTGAATCTGGCACGTTGGGAAGAATGGTGCCACAGCCCCATTCCAAAAAGGAAGTGAAAATATTTCATCCGCCTTCCCCTCCGTCTAAAATTTGGCATGGATTTTCCCATTATAGACCCCTATATTACTATCCCTGCAAACTACATCACATTCCGTCCCAACAAGTGACAGGCAAAAAGCTGAAGATACTTAAAAAAAAACACACACATTTTAACAGGGTGCAGCTTCAGATCTAGAATTCCCACACACTTTTTTTTTTCCATGTTGATAGAAAAATGGAATTCTGTTTTATATGTTTCCAGATCAGATCAATCTATTTCTGGAGCCCTGAATTGGATTTTCTGCCTTCTCTATCAGCAATAAGTTTGTATTCAATGTTTCACAATGACTATGTTTTCACTGCATTCTGGAAGTAAAACATCTGAATCATCCTTGGCTTGGTGGGGCGCGCGTGTGTTTGTGTGTGTGTGTGTAAGGAGCTTGCTGCCTACATGCACTCCATAGCATTACAGCCCAAAGAAACAAACCCTGTTCCCTGTCTTTGCACTGTGTTTGATCAGGTGTGAACAGAGCACTAATTGCTCTTCAAAGTGCAAAGCAGCGTTAGGTGATCCAAAACAGTCAAACTGTCTACCATGAAAATGCTGTGTGGAAGAAACAACTCTATAATTAAAGGCAAGCAGGGCTGCTTTCAGAATCTTAGATCTGATATTTGGGGGTGTGCTTTGACAATAACCGCTCTCTCAGTTCAGATCCAGCTAAGGGAGGGATTGCAATGCAGATCCCATTTAACAAAAAGGTGGGCGAAACCCGCTTTCCTTCATTAAAAATTCAACGCTGCTTTCAGGGTGGCTGATGTTTCTGCCAAAGGCTAAAGATTAATGACTTGGATGCAGGGTAGTTTAAGCAGATGCTTTTGTTACCTAGGCAATATCCCAGCTGGACAGAGTGTATCTGCCAGCCCTGCTGGGACGCGTCTGAGAGCCACTGCTAGCCCTGAGACAATGTCCCAGCTCACTGGTCCTGCTGAATCTGCAAAAGGTGTGACAAAAGTTCCCAAGAAACTCAAAAGCATGCCTCAAGCTTTTTGTAAATGATAAGGCCTAGGAAATTATTACAGTGGCCAAAACCGAAATTTCTTAAATGTACAATATCAGCAAAAGGATAAAGGGGCTCAGCTTTGGGCATATATTTCCTAGAGTTTAATAATAATGAAAAAAAAGCAGATGCCCATTTTGCAATTTTACTGAATGTTACAAGAAAAAAAAGTATACAGTAGGATACTACAGTATCTCAGGTGCAATACTTGGTGAGACTCCCAGCTTGCTTTCTTTTAAAAAACAAATTCCAAACCACCTTGGCAATGGGTACTGCATGCTTAAAACCCCTTGAAATATCAGAAGCTGCTTTTCACTTGCACAGAATTCCCTTCATGGCTCAGCTGATAATGTTGCTGCCATGTCCACGTTTTGTCTACAGCATCTCATGGCTAGGCTTAATGCCTTTGTGGTGATAGGGCTGGGGAAGGGGAGGAGATCAAAGGGAGGACTTTAGCACATGGCTGAGGCACTGGCACAGTGGACCTCCAAGCCTGCTCTCCTTGTGCTAAGTCCTCTTTGTATGGCTGTGGGCACCGCTTAGCCATGCATTCATGTATGATAATTATGCTTTCTTTGTAGCAATAATGCTTATATTCACTGCAACCCTAGTGACAAACATTCTTTGCATTGTTTATATACAGTCATTTAAAAGATAATATTATACAACAAAACGCACCATAGCAACATAGAAATCATCAGCATAGATCAGCAACATAGAGAATCTACTGGCATGCCCCACATGGTATTATTTTTTTAATGAATTCTAAATACTGGAGTGCCTGAGAGAGAAGGTTGCTGACTGTAGCAGGATAAATGGGGATTGGATTTTCCCACATGGCAGGAGCAGGCACTGCCATGTGCCAGGGAAAGCTCCCTTGGCACTTGTTGGCTCCTTGTGGCATCCAACTTTGCTCATAAGTGCTTTACAATTCCTTTAATTAAAAATAAAATCAAATGGAAAGTTGGCTTTCTGCAAAGCAAAGTATCAGGATCTGTCCTAACAGCCAAGAACCACGCTGAGACGAGGAATAGGTCTCTAGTGTTTATTACTGCTACATTAGACAGAAAATCCTAACAAACTGAAGAAGCGTGGGAAAACCCAGACAGATAAACCCCGAAAATCAAGGCGGGTCTGATCTGTGTCTCTTTGAATGGCTGCTTAACTCCTCAGTACTACGCATGCGTTCTCCCCCCTGGATAGAGGCCCCCTCCTGCTCACCATCAGTGCTCATGACAGGATCTCTGTTCACTTTTAGTTAGAAGAAAATTTCTGATTCCCATGGGGAGAAATAGTGGGGGGCTGCAAGCTGTGTTTTGATGCATTCCCTCCTTCCCAGAAAGAATTCACAGAGGGGCTGGTGGAAAAAAACTAGAGAGAGAGATAGGAAGCAACTGTTGGTTTGCTTCTGGGAAATAGATATGCCATGTGGACCCCCCCAAATCAAATCAAAATCTTCTATTACAATCATAGATCAGAAAAATAAAGTTTAAAATTACAGAACAAAATTAGAATTAGTTGAGGGGGGTCAGCTGACATCATGTCTTCACTGCTGCCCAGCAGTGAAAGGTGAAAAGTTGAAAGGTCCCCTGTGCAAGCACTGAGTCATGTCTGACCCTTTGGGGGACGCTGCTTTCACGATGTTTTCTTGGCAGACTATAGCGGGGTAGTTTGCCATTGCCTTCCCCAGTCGTCACCTTCCCCAGCAAGCCGGGTGCTCATTTTACCGACTTCGGAAGGATGGAAGGCTGAGTCGACCTGAGCCGGCTACCCGAGAGAGAATCCAGCTTCCGCTGGGATTGAACTCCAGTCGTGGGGAGAGTTTTAGTTGCAATACTGCCACCTACCACTCTGCGCCACACGAGGCTCCTCACCTTTCGCTGCCCAGCAGTAGGTGGCAACTCTTCTTGTTGTGTCTTGGTTGGTGTCTGATAATGTAATTTAGTATAAAGCTCATCTGTTTTTCCTGGGAATCGCTGGAGGATTGGTGCTGTATGGTATTTTTGGAAATCTCTACGGTAATTGAGATAGAGGAGGATATGCTTGACTGTTTCTATTTCTCCAGAATTGCATGGACATAGTCTTTCATGTATAGGTGTTTTATTGTATCTGCCATAGAGAAGGGCAGAAAGTAATACGTTATGTCTATTTCCAAAGAATTCTTTCCTTAGGCTGGAAAGAGTTAACATGCTCAGATAATTCACAGATTTCCAGGTGTTCATAGTGATGAGCATTCTGTGAGCTCTTCTACTTCTTTATAACATAGCCCACAGGTCCAAAAACTTTGCTTATTCCTAAAGAGTCTTGGTGTGTAAATTCCAGGCTTCCTCCTGCTCAGGGATTTATACCTACGGTATGTTGCAAATCTGATCGAAATTATCTTCCACACTAAGAACAACCCAACATTCTTGCAATTCCTATCACCTTTATACTAATACATAGGGGGGATGGTAGAGTCAAGATACTCAGTGATAAGCTCATGGGCATCTGCAGGGGGAGAAGGTCAAAAAAGTCAGGATGGCAGCCTTGAATGCACAATTGAAGCTTTGCTTCTTTTTATATATTTTTATGTTATATGTTTTATATATGTTATATGCTTTTTTTATATGTTAAAAATGACTTTGCATGGTTGTGGCTCCTGCAGACTCCTTGTCTGTAACATAGACAGGGCCACAGGCTACCCTGGCTGGGCTCACCATATTTGGAAGGCCTCAGGATGAGAAGGCCACCTGTGGTTATATCTTTATTATTCCTTTTTCTTTTAAGTATCACAAATGAGCACAACTTTGGATCAAATGGACTCAGCCTAAACAACTATTTGATCTTCCAAAATGTTTTTAGGTGGGATCTACACTAACTGGGCTCAGGTGACTTATTTTTAGATCAGGTTCCTTGATCATGACCGAAAGAGGAGTGTGATAGTGGAACCAATTACCAGCTATATGGCGGGCTCTGGCTCCAGCAGAGGCTGGATATCCATCTCTTGGAGATGCACGAATTAGGATTCCAGAACCAACAACTGCATCCAGCCCCCTCCCAGGGTCTCTAGCCCTTTCTAATGATTCTTGGAACTGAAAGGCACCATTCAGAGGAGAGATTTCTATGGTAGCTTGGGGACCAGGCTTCCAAGGGTATGCCAGGAATTCCATTTTCAAAATGCCGTGAACTATTTTCTAGGACCGAAATGTTTTGAGAAACTCCAACGCTCTGCTACTATAACAACTAACGAAGCATCCAACAGAGACAGTAAGTGCTTCACTCAGAGTTTGGACTTCCCCTTTTTGTTCCCGGGCACCCAGAGGGCAGCCATTCTTTTCTCTCTTTCAGGGGCTGAACTTGCAATGTCGGAAAACACCCGGCGTCCTCCTGCGCCTTCCGAGTTCGGGACCAGTGTCCGCCTCTGAGTTCGAGGGACCGCGTTTCGACCGCGGCCACGATCTCCCTGCACGCCGGCAGAGGGCACCAGAGCTCACTTCTTAGCCCGCCGCAGTGGGAGCCGTAGAACAGGTCGAGCGGAGGCGCCTGGCGGTAGCGGCGGGCGCCGTTGGGTGGGCGCTCCCCGCGCCGCTTATATAGCTCTCGACCCCTTTGCGCGCGGCTCCCCTTTTTCACTGGCGCTGCCACCAATCGGGGCCGGATATACAGCTCCGGGAGAAGCGCCGCGACTCGGCACGCGAGAACTGGGGAAGACGCGAGGTGGGGTGAGCGGGGTGCTCTTTGTCCTGCCCAGGGAGGCCCAGGACTGGACGTGGCTCCCTGGCGGAACCAGGTAAGGCGCTCTCTTGCGCGTTGGGTACCAAGGCGGCCGGGGACGCTCCCTGCAGCATCTTCTGGGGAGGGAAATACTTCGCAGCGTGCGACGGACTTGACTTGGAGGGAAAAGGTCACTGACCCCTCGGTACTCACTTGGGAGGGCGGGGAAGGGGCGCGGCGGGTCAGGGTCTTCGGAGCCGCTTGGCCGCCAAGGGCGTGAGGTTCCCCCGGCACCCCCGCCTCGGAAGGTAATTTCCTCCTGCGCAAGTTTTTAAGCCCGCGGGGCGTGTTTCCCCTCCCTTTCCAGTCACCTGCTCCCGACACCAGGAGAACTCTGAAGCGCGCCCGCGGTTTCTTCCGACAACAGCCCGAGAAAAAATTAGCAGGGCCGACTTCTCAACCGCGGCACCCAAACAATGTCACACCTGCCTCTTTCTGGCAGAGTGCGCTTCCAGCGGGAATCAACCACACTTCTCCATCCCCGAGCCGGCGCCCTCTCCGAAGCTTTTCTGTTGGGGTGGGATAGAAAGGATGGGCTTGCGTTCACGCCGGCGGATTGTTCCCTCTCCCACCCGCCCCGTCCTCTTGCGGAGGCGAGAGCCGCATCTGTCTCCCGACCCTGATCCTTACTCCCCACCCGCCAGACACAGGCTGTGACCGCGCTGCTCGGCTATTGACAGTTATCAATATTGTCACAAGATGCGATTGACAGACGGGTAGGGAAAGGGAAGGGGGGGGGTGACCTGCTGTACTCACCGGCATCTTTCTAACAGTGGGGTAAAAGTGGGGAGAGAGTGGAGCATCTTGGTCCAGTCGGCCTTGACAAAGAGGAGATGAATGATTCAAGATGATGGTAGGGTCTCCACAGGATGGGAACTTGAAGATGCTGTGCAAGTTTTAGGATTCTTATATGCATCTCCCACCTGGGACCCCTTTAAAAGGTTTGGGGATTTCAATCTCCTATTGGGTACAATGAAAATTGTAGCCCGGCACATTCGAGGGGGCTTGGGTAGCAGAAGTCTCTTTTGTTTGTAGATAATAAGTGCCAACCCCACGTTGGCAATCTTAGACAACCGCCTTTTGTTAAAGATGGGTTTCACTTTTTCTGATGGAGAACTGAGGCTGCTGTACTAGGGACTTGTCCAAAGGCATGCTTTCAACAGCTGTATAATTCATGACTTTGTATGTGTGTGTGCGCGTGTACACAAAGAGATTTCATATATGAGGAAATGGTGTCACCTGAAAGATTATGGAGCAGAAGGAGGGTCCATGTGGGCTGTGATGCACTGGTAAACCCCTAGAGATTTTAGCAGAGCACAAAAGGACTGTGACTCCCAGTACCAGCAGCAAACGTTTCTCTTACCAGCCACCCCCTCTCTAATTTGGGTTGTTGAAAGAAAGGAAACCTTCAGTGGGAAACTGGGAGTGAATTTTTGGTAATAAGACAGTAAGTCAGCTCTGATACTGAAAAGTAGCATGCTTATTAATTCATTCTGAGAGTGTATTCTCCCTTCCCCAACTATTGTTTTTCCCTTGGCTAGGTAAGAACCTAGTCCATAACCAAATCCCATAAGAAGGGGATGAGTGCAACCCCCTTCTCCCGCCCCCCGCCAGTAAGTGATATGAAGATGAAGCTGATATGTCAGGTCTCCAGTTCAAATGTCATCTCAGCTAGATGACCTCAGGGAAACCACAGCTATCGGTTGAGGAACCGACCACCATCTGCTGTGTGAAGACGTACGTACGGTATCTGCTGTGTGATATATTCTCATCTATCTAAGAGGATGATGGCAAACAAGGCTTTCTGAAATAATTCTTGCAAAGTAGTATAGAAATGTTGTTGTTATTCTGCTTCCTGCTACTAATAATAATGCTGTTATAATTCATATCTGCAAACAGTATGAGTATCTGATAAAAGCTTGCAAGTTTCAGGGCAGTTCTTTTATGCATCAACGCCCCGTCCCAGTGATAAGACAGTTGCACTTTAATTATCAGATTAAATTATTTTCTAGGTTTGAAAAGACTGAATATATCAAACGTAATCCAATTGAACTGGTTGAGGTCACACAACACATTGAACAATACATGCAAACATACACATGGGCTAATATAGAACTAACCAACTTAGCACGCTATATGAATGAGCCACTAGTCTTTAACTGATCTGCTTAAGCAAATTGCTTGAACTCAGACGTTTTCTTCTACATTTATGGGAATAATTTCTATGAAACAGTGTTAGGAACACAGAAGACCAGCTCTCAGCTAGAACCAAGCTGAAGGTTTCCATCTTATAAATAAATACCAATCTAAGAGTAAGTTCCATTGACATTAATGGGATTCCCCTTGATACAGCTGCAAATAGCTGTATCATTGTCTTATGTATTACACTGTTTTTATGAGTGCCTAATTTAATTCTTAAGAACTGAGTCTGAGAAACAGTAATTTGCTCAGGTCTGAAATATGTTCTCACATAAATCTAGCTCCAGTATAAGGGAGAATCCCATCATCATCATCATCATCATCATCATCATCACCATCATCATCTTTTCTTTTTTTGTTCAAGCCTACATTTTGTTCAGGTATATTAAACTCTCTGGAGCTGCCAGCATCCCTTTCATTTTGCAACTTCAGTGAGAACCATCAGGGGTGGAAAACTGGTCCTCCAGATGCTATTCTACTATAACCCTTGGCATCCATCACCACTGACAGTGCAACATCACCATTGACAGTGCTGGCTGGATTTGTTAGGAATTGTAGTTCAGCAACTTCTAGAAACCATTGATTCCATAAGCATCTGGGAGAAGCCACAATGACATCACATGCATTATGGCATTGATCACACTTGTAGATTACCTGCGGGAATGTGATGCGGGTCTTTGCTCTTTGCTCTTCTTGATCTCTCAGTGGCTTTTGATACCATCTATCATGGTATTCTTCTGGATTGGCTCTGGGAATTGGGAGTGGGTGGTACTGTGTTGTGTTGGTTTTCTTCCTTCCTCCAGGGTCAGTTCCAGTTGGTGTTGATAGGAGAGGAGGGGTCCATGGCTCCCACTTTGCAGGGTTCCACAGGTGCTCTCTCATCTGCATGAAGGTGCTGGGTGAGGTCATCTGATAACATGGGGTGAGTATCATCAGTATGCTGATGATACCCAGCCTTACATACCCACTCCTGGCCACCCAAGTGATGAAGTGGAGCTTCTGCCTTGGTGTCTGGAGGTTGTGGGGGTTTGGATGGGAACAGTAGGCTTCAGCTGAACCCTAGCAAGATTGAGTGGTTTTGGTATTAGGGTCCCTGGTTCCTGGATTAGGATTAACCATCAACGGTACAGGAACAAGCAGTCAATAAATACACTGCAGACTAGCACTTGGTAAAGCAGCCATGAAGGCCTTGGAAAAATGCTGTCATTTGTCTATACCTACAAAGATCAGAATCATACAAGCCATGGTATTCCCTATTACACTCTATGGAAGTGAAAATGGGACTCTGAAGGAGCAAGGTAGGAAGACATTTTTGAATTTGACACTTTTGAACTTGGTGGAGTTGGAGAAGACTCCTGAGAATACCATGGACAGCCAAACAAACAAGCAAATGGATCATCAAACAAATTAATCCAGAGTTCTCACTCGAGGCACAAATGATAAGGCTTAAAATATCCTACTTTGGACACATTATGTGAAGACCCAGCTCTCTGGAGAAGGCTCTGATGCTGGGAAAGGTGAAAGGAAAGAGTAGAAGAGGACAAGTAGCAGCAAGGTGGATAGCTCAGTTACAGTAGCAATGGGGAGAGCTGAAGGACCAGGTTAGGGACAGATCATCATGGAGAAAACCTATGTGGTCATTAAGAGTTGACAACAACTTGATGGCACATAATCAATCCAATCAATCAAGTTCTGGATGGGTCTGCACTACCCCAAACAGAACCAGTGTGCAATTTGGGGATCCTCCTGGACTCACAACTCCTGTTTGTGGAACAGGTGGCAGCCGTGGCCAGGAGGGCCTATGCATGGGGTTGTGTTGTCCTCCAGTTGTGCCCTTTCCTGGACTGTGAGGCCCTGCTAATGGTCACTCATGTCTTGGTCACCTCCTGAATGGACTATTGAAATACGCTTTACATGAGGATGCCCATCAAGAGCATCCAGAAGCTATAGCAGGTACAGAATGCAGCGGGACAGGCAGCTTTGTGTGCTCCTGGGTCAGTGCATGTTATACCTCTGCTCCGTAATATGTATTGGCTGCCAGTATAATTCAGGTTTCATTTCAAGGTGCTGGTTGTAAACTATAAAGCCCATCATAGCATAGGGCCAGGTTATTTGAGGGACCGCCTCTCCCCATTAAGTTGGGCATAAGGGACATGCTCCTAGTCCCATCTATTATGGAGTGTTGTTTGGCATGGCCCAGAAGGAGCTTCTTCTGTCATGGTGCCCACCCTCTGGAATATTATTCCCCCAGAGATTAAACTGCTCCCGATGCTGTCAGCCTTTCGTGAGGCCTTAAAGACATGGTTCTGTCATGGGGCCTGGGGATCAGAAGGTGTGGTTGAGCCCAGACAATGGCTGTATTAATTTGCTACTGGTGAGTTTGCTTTTACCCCAGCTGCAGTTTATATATGTGTTGCTGTTTTTGTTTTTTATAGCTTTATATGCTGTTTTAAACTATTGTTAGCTATCCAGAATGATAAACTTGAGATGGGTGGCCATATAATTGAAATCTTCAGCAAAGGATCGTTACCTTGTTGTGGTGCTGGAGCTTGAGCACCTCAATGATGCCATGAGCTAAACTGTGAAGGGCCACCCAAGACAGGAAGGTCATGACAGAGAGGTCAGGCGAAATGCGATCCCTGGGGAAGGTAATGGCAACCCACCCCAGTATTCTTGCCGTGAAAACTAAATGCATCAGTACAACCAGAGATATGTCGGTATACCATCGGAAGATGAGATCCCCAGGTCGGAAGATGGTCAAAATGCTACTGGGGAGGAACAGAGGATGAGCTCAACTAGCCCCAGACGTGATGACGCAGCTAGCTCAAAGCCGAAAGGATGGCTAGCGGCCGACGGTGCCGGTGGTGAATGGCGAATCCGATGTTCTAAGGATCAACACACCATTGGAACCTGGAATGTAAGATCTATGAGCCAGGGCAAATTGGATGTGGTTATTGGTGAGATGTTAAGATAAAAGATAGATATTTTGGGCGTCAGTGAACTGAAATGGACTGGAATGGGCCACTTCACATCAAATGACCACCAGATCTACTGCTGTGGACAAGAGGACCACAGAAGAAATGGAGTAGCCTTCATAATTAATAGTAAAGTAGCTAAAGCAGTGCTCGGATACAATCCAAAAAACGATAGAATGATCTCAATTCGAATTCAGGACAAGCCATCTCACATCACAGTGATCCAAATACACGCCCCAACCACAGATGCTGAAGAAGCTGAAGTAGAGCAGTTCTATGAGGATCTGCAGCACCTACTGGACAACACGCCTAAAAGAGATGTTATTTTCATCACGGGAGACTGGAATGCTAAGGTGGGCAGTCAAATGACACGTGGAATTACAGGTAAGCATGTCCTGGGAGAACAAAACGAAGCAGGACATAGGCTGATAGAATTTTGCCAAGACAACTCACTCTGCATAACAAACACTCCCTTCCAACAACCTAAGAGACGGCTTTATACATGGACGTCACCAGATGGACAACACCGAAATCAGATTGACTACATCCTTTGCAGCCAAAGGTGGCGGACATCTATACAGTTGGTAAAAACAAGACCTGGAGCTGACTGTAGTTCAGATCACGAACTTCTACTTGCACAATTTAGGATCAGACTAAAGAGATTAGGGAAGACCCACAGATCAGCTAGGTATGAGCTCACTAATATTTCTAAGGAATATGCAGTGGAGGTGAAGAATAGATTTAAGGGACTGGACTTAGTAGATAGGGTCCCGGAAGAATTATGGACAGAAGTTTACAACATTGTTCAGGAGGCGGCAGCAAAATACATCCCAAAGAAAGAGAAAACCAAGAAGGCAAAATGGCTGTCTGCTGAGACACTAGAAGTAGCCCAAGAAAGAAGGAAAGCAAAAGGCAACAGCGATAGGGGGAGATATGCCCAATTAAATGCAAAATTCCAGAGGTTAGCCAGAAGAGATAAGGAATTATTTTTAAACAAGCAATGCGCGGAAGTGGAAGAAGACAATAGAATAGGAAGGACAAGAGACCTCTTCCAGAAAATTAGAAACAGCGGAGGTAAATTCCAGGCAAAAATGGGTATGATCAAAAACAAAGATGGCAAGGACCTAACAGAAGAAGAAGAGATCAAGAAAAGGTGGCAAGAATATACAGAAGACCTGTATAGGAAGGATAACAATATCGGGGATAGCTTTGACGGTGTGGTCAGTGAGCTAGAGCCAGACATCCTGAAGAGTGAGGTTGAATGGGCCTTAAGAAGCATTGCTAATAACAAGGCAGCAGGAGACGACGGCATCCCAGCTGAACTGTTCAAAATCTTGCAAGATGATGCTGTCAAGGTAATGCATGCTATATGCCAGCAAATTTGGAAAACACAAGAATGGCCATCAGATTGGAAAAAAATCAACTTATATCCCCATACCAAAAAAGGGGAACACTAAAGAATGTTCAAACTATCGAACAGTGGCAGTCATTTCACATGCCAGTAAGGTAATGCTCAAGATCCTGCAAGGCAGACTTCAGCAATTCATGGAGTGAGAATTGCCAGATGTACAAGCTGGGTTTAGAAAAGGCAGAGGAACTCGGGACCAAATTGCCAATATCCGCTGGATAATGGAAAAAGCCAGGGAGTTTCAGAAAAACATCTGTTTCTGTTTGATTGACTATTCTAAAGCCTTTGACTGTGTGGACCATAACAAATTGTGGCAAGTTCTTAGTGGTATGGGGATACCAAGTCATCTTGTCTGCCTCCTGAAGAATCTGTACAACGACCAAGTAGCAACAGTAAGAACAGACCACGGAACAACGGACTGGTTTAAGATTGGGAAAGGAGTACGGCAGGGCTGTATACTCTCACCCTACCTGTTCAACTTGTACGCAGAACACATCATGCGACATGCTGGGCTTGAGGAATCCAAGGCTGGAGTTAAAATTGCTGGAAGAAACATTAACAATCTCAGATATGCAGATGATGCCACCTGGATGACTGAAAGCGAAGAGGAACTGAGGAGCCTTATGATGAAGGTGAAAGAAGAAAGTGCAAAAGCTGGCTTGCAGCTAAACCTCAAAAAAACCAAGATTATGGCAACCAGCTTGATTGATAACTGGCAAATAGAGGGAGAAAATGTAGAAGCAGTGAAAGACTTTGTATTTCTAGGTGCGAAGATTACTGCAGATGCTGACTGCAGTCAGGAAATGAGAAGACACTTAATCCTTGGGCGAAGAGCAATGACAAATCTCGATAAAATAGTTAAGAGCATAGACATCACACTGACAACAAAGGTCCGCATAGTTAAAGCAATGGTGTTCCCTGTAGTAACATATGGCTGCGAGAGCTGGACCATGAGGAAGGCTGAGAGAAGGAAGATAGATGCTTTTGAACTGTGGTGTTGGAGGAAAATTCTGAGAGTGCCTTGGACTGCAAGAAGATCAAACCAGTCCATCCTCCAGGAAATAAAGCCAGACTGCTCACTTGAGGGAATGATATTAAAGGCAAAACTGAAATACTTTGGCCACATAATGAGAAGACAGGACACCCTGGAGAAGATGCTGATGCTAGGGAGAGTGGAAGGCAAAAGGAAGAGGGGCCAACCAAGGGCAAGGTGGATGGATGATATTCTAGAGGTGATGGATTCGTCCCAGGGGGAGCTGGGGGTGTTGACGACCAACAGGAAGCTCTGGCGTGGGCTGGTCCATGAAGTCATGAAGAGTCAGTAGCGACTAAACGAATAAACAACAAATAATTGAAATAATAAATAAATAAATAAATATTATGACCTTATATTACAAATGATACATATTTTGTAACTTGCTCCTTACACCCATGACTGATTCCTCTATCCTACTTTTTATGAGTTTATGTATTTATCCCATCTCTTAATCAATCTGCACATTGAAAATAATGGGAAGACTATGATCAGTATAGACAGCATGTAACTGAGTTAAGTAATCTAACTGAAGGAAGGTGGCTTCCTCTGATTTCAGATTACAGTTCTATGCTGGTTTGTACATCACACCAAACCGTCATGCTTTTGTTTCTTTTTGGCATGACTAGAGTCATATTGCATGCAGCTGAAGATTATAAATCAGCAACAGCAATAAAACTCCTCGAAGCCATACTATTATTCCAATCCAATTTCAAATAAAATGGAATTCTTAGCAGGGTATTGAATCTTGTATCTGAAGTGACTTTCACAGTTTGAAGCAAGGTACAGAATACCAGGTGTTGGGTTGTCACAGAAAGTTGTTCCAGTGGAGCAAAGTATATTCTTAAAGGCAGGAAGCTCCCATCCTCCATCTGATTGCAGGCAACATTCAGTTCCCCAAATCAAGTTACTCAAGGCACCAGCCTGTTTTTCAGGAGATAGCTCTATGCCAGATAAGTCCTCACACAACAGCACAGTTCTCTGCCTCTCTGTGTTCAATATACCACTGTGTCAAGTCGCCAAATAACCATACATCGCACTCAGAAATGTTGAGCAAGTGATGCAGAAGTGACAGGATTCCTGTAGGCTGAGAGGTCAGAACTGAGATTCTGTGTCTAAGTTTGGAGGAACATAGACAGGCACACTAGGATATCATTCTGCCTTGCTGCTATTGTTGGGGCCTGGAGGTCCACATCTGATTGGATTAATGCCATGTCTTGTTCTTCCTCCTCATCCAAGGATAACTCATGGGCCATTAACATGACACTGTGATTGGAATGGAATTATTCATCATGATAACCAAATGATAGTTATCCAAACCAAACAAACTACAGTATAGCATGACTAAACACAATATCTGAACTAGCTAAATGAACTCTTGGATAGCATTGGACTTGACATAAGTTCTGTCTACCTAAATTGATGTCTGACGGCATGTAGTTACACGAACCAGCCTTGAGATGTCAGCTATTCTATTCCTTTTAGTCAGTGTAGAATTTTGTTGAATGTTGGACTGGGACAGCTTCCATCTTGACCATAAATCTCCCTGGATGACTTTGGATCAATCACTTTCAGTCCAACCTATCTCATAAGGTTTCTGTTGAGAAGGTAAACTTCACAGGTGACTCCCATGTGCTCTGACTTGAGATTTTTAGAGGAAAGGCAGGATATAATGTTAGAAATAAAATAAATCTATCTGTTTTAGCAGGCATCATCTTCAAGAAACATCATTTAGGGGTGTGATAGAATGTCTCTTTTACAATGCTTAGCAGTATTTTAACATCATTGGAACTGTCACTAAGCACTTGGAAAAGAATTATTATTCTAATTAATTAATAGTTTATTTAGAATCTAAGGTGATTGTAGCAGAATTCTGGGATTAGAAGGGAGTGTAGGACACATGGTAGGCTGTTATGGCTATGGATTATGTAGCAGTGATTTAGATGGACTACGTGAGATTGTTATTGACAGAAAGTAATGGGAGCATGAGGGATGAAGGGACTTTGTCTAATTAATAGGGAGAGGAAAGTGAAAAACGATTTGTGGAGCAGTGGGGAACCCAATGTGATGCTGGGTGATCTTGGCACCTTGCAGATGTTTGGACTTCAGAATTCTCAGGAATGGCCATTGTATGTTGTTTTATTTTGTGTTTTGTTGGTCATATTTATGTTGTAAGCCAACAGGAGCCTAGCGGGAGTGTGGCAGTTTAAAAATAAAGTTAGCAAATAGACGAATTGTTCTGGCACAGAGAGCTGGAATGTGCCAGCTGGAGAATAAAAGTATTGTTTAAAATAATTTTTTGTTCGAATTATTAAGGAAAGATAAGAATATTTACCACAACATTTGTGCAATACATGTTAAGAATAAGGGACCAATAAAAATGCAAATGCTAAAAGCTATATACTCAGACTTGAGAATTAAATACATAATGGTCTGTATATAATATAAAAGAGAGCCAGTTTGGTGTAGTGGTTAAGGCATCAGGCTAAAAACTGGGAGACTGTGAGTTCTAGTCCCGCCCTATGTATGAAACCATCTGGGTGACCTTGGGCCAGTCACTCTCTCTCAGGCCTAGGAAGCAGGTAATGGCAAACCACTTCTGAAATCTTAGCAAAAAAACTTCAGGAACTTGTCCAGGCAGTCACTGTATGTATGTATGTATGTATGTATGTACGTACGTACATATGTACGTACGTATGTACGTACGTACGTAACTCTATGCTTGGAAATTTCTATCATAGACAACACAAATTTCAGAAAATTTTAGCACAGTAAATAGTAATTTAATTGAAAGAATAGGAACATTCTCTATCAACTCTTCCCTGCTGAAGCCATTTGCTTGCCTTAGCCATTAATCTGCTTGCCTTAATTGCTTTATCGTATCCAAGCTTATGATCAAAGTACACACTTTTAAGATGCAGATTCACTTGCAGTTAATGACATTTTGTGACAATGGCATCAGGATCAAAGTAACTGCATGCTTTGCATGTAACAAATAGGGAAAAAAGATCCAGAATCTGTTGTGTATTAAATTTAACAAGTCATACTCTTAATCCCCAATGATTTATTATTACAGTAATCATCTGTTTCATTATATAGCAACTCCAATATCATGCTGTTTTCATTTCTGTCCATAGCTTTTAGTATGCAAACTAGACATTACCTTTCTGTTCCAGCTGTTATAGGTGATAGTCATGACTGGAAAAAACTATTGATTTCTAAGCACTGTGCGTAACGTTATAAGAAAACTGAAATGAGATTATTGAGAAAGATTAGTTGGTGCAATAAATGTGAATGGTATAGTAAAGGCAGTTTCTTATATTAGGTACCTTTTATCATGACATAGTTATCTTCTGATAGAATTATATGTATAATTTCTGTATCTGAACTGAGCTTCCTATTATGTGGAAAATGTGTTTGATAAGAAATTTGTGTGTGTGTGTGTATTAAATCCTTTCTTCTCCTTAATGTCTCAGAATGGATCAAAATGAATTCTGCCCCTCTTAGCACATAGTTTCTGTATGAAGTGATATGCACATGTTGGGAATGCTACAACCTAATTAGCTAATTATGGCTGAGGGAGATATCCAGCCCATGGCGTCAGCCCCAGCATGCTCAGCGTGACCAACTTTCTGTAGATAGCCACGGATTTTGGGGTGGGGCAATTTTTTACCCATCCCACTCCAAGTCACTCATGGAAAAAGTGGTCTAGGGTGGCCATATGGAAATTACTAAAAGCAAATAATTTTCCTCTGTGAGGACAGACTGGACACCTAGCACTTTAAACCAGACCAAGGCCATATTATTCACAGGGGTCTTTAATATCTATGTCATGAGTTGGCAGCCTTTAGATCCAGAATAGGGGCATTTGAGAGGAAAGCAAAACTGGCAAGACAGCAGATGGAACATCACAAAGAAAACGTTAACGACTCGGTGACTCAGGGCATTAGCCGCCAAGAGTCACTGGTCTGAGATGGGTGACTATATAAATTGAATAAATAAATAAGCCCTCTCTTTCTTCAGAATGTGTGTGTAATGTTGAAGCATGGATAAAAGGGGTGGAGTTTGCATTGCAATACTCCATCTGTCATCTTGCTGATCTCTTCTTGCAGATGCCACTGCTCCAGATAGCATCCCAGTTTTTTTGTGTCATGATACAACTCCTCTCTCCCTAAAGCATGGCTGGCTGGGCAAATCTGTGAGTTGAAGTCCACACAGCTTGAAGCTGCCAAGGTTGAGAAACACTGCTTTAAAGAACAACTGAAAATGCGCAAGTCTGTCCAATCTAATGAGATTGCAGATACCATCTGCAGTACTTTAGGTGATATATTCCTCAGAGATGCTGAATTTCTGTTTCTTTTCTGCTGTTTTAAAAATATTCTTACCTCATTTTAGAGTAAACATGTATAAAGGCCCTCTGAATGCATCTTCACAGTGTTTCTGCTAGGGAAAGATCTGAGTTCTTTTGCACACAAGTTTATTTAAATATTTATTTATTTATTATTCACATTTCTATTACCGCCCATCTCCTCCTGAAAGGAAATGTCTAATAATGAACTTAATATTCACAGAGGACAGAATATTTGTATATTTTTAGCAAGGGAGCAGAGTCTGAGGCCTGTAGTTGCATGTTTTTTCAAACTTTAGGCGCAGCACCTAGATCATCTCCAAATGTTGACACTAATTCTAATTGTTAATATGGTGTGAAAGAGAAATTCTTATACTCATAGAATGCTGACAAATGAACTACGCTTATTTAAGCAATTTTGAATTAAAATTAAATGAGATCCAATTTAGTTTTTGTTTTCGTCCCACCTACTTTTTTGGAGTGTCATCTCAGCAAATTGCTCCAAAAGGCATTGGTGGCCTTTGGTTCTGAAAAAATTGAGCATCCATGCAACATTTCAAAGATCCAAGTCCAGGAATGCAAGGTAAAAAACTATGAAAGTTAAAGCTGGGCACCGATAACCTTATCTGCCAATCTGTGGGCACACAGAGTGGGTGAATGATTCCACCTCATTTCTCCAACAATTTCTGAAGGGCAAGACTTGGATAAAGTAGCAAGCTACTGGAAAAAGCTCGTAGGTGGAAGTCTTTGGGGGTTGAACTGAAACAGTTTTCTTTTTTTTTCTCAAATTCAAAAAGAGAAATTCTAGTTGAATCTCTCTTTTTTCATTTTACTATATTGCTGGAAAGTGCTGTTTTTTTTCTGTTACATATTATTCTGAAGCCTTGCTGGATGCCCACACTTCCCCATCTGAAGTCCAAGGGGAGAAGTTTCTTCAGGATGCCTCACCTTGAGGTTTCATTGAAGCTTGGCAAGCCAAGAGCTTCACTTCACTAGGGAGAAGATTATTCAATGAAAGACAGGATATTGACATGCACCCCTTGAGTATCTCTTAATATACTATAGCCAAGAGACTTTCTGTGTAACTCTCTTCCTTTGAAAGGAAATTCAAAAGCTTTATCATACTGAGTAAGAAATGATAGATAAAGCAGGTGGATTTCTCTATCTGGAAGTTGCCTTGTGACTGGGGAATAAAACATGCAGATCACCTGTAATCATCTAGACTATGTTGAATTTCTGTTTAAAAACAAAGATTCTTTCATTAGTTGAAGTCAGTTCCTAGTGACCATCCATGTAATTTTCTTGGCAACAATATGGACCTGTTGTCTTCTTCCCCCACTTCCTAATCTAGTCTGGAACTTCCTAGTGGTTTCCTATCAAAGTACTAATCAAATCAGGCTCTGCTTTTAAAATCTGCTGTAACCTGCTATGTGCTTTGCTCCTGTGGAGGGATGGAATTGGACCCATAAGGGTGCCTTAGAATCTATTTGCACCTTCCATCCTAGGAAATGTGCACATAAGAGAAATTTCAAAACACTTGAAGAGTGTAAGTCCATCACCACTGATTAAGAAAAACTAAAAATCTCCAAGTTTGGATATGCATGATTTCTCAGGTGGCTTGAATCTCAGCATCTCTTGTTTTTCTAGAGCCTACTTGATTTAAACATGGCTTCCTTTATAGAGCAGGTGTTGCTATCTAATAAAATGAAGATGTTTGTGTTTTCATGCGCATAAAATAAAATTTCATTTTACGCATAGTATTATTGGTATTTTTTTCTTGGTTTAATCACACAGAAAATAATTAAGAAGGCAAATGTTGCAGATAGAACCTCAAATGAGGCCTATTTACCCACTATTATTCTCTTGTCAGTAGTTCCCTTTTAGGTCAGGAAGGGATGCCTGACATTGATGCAACAGGGACCGAACTCTTTTGAGCTGGATTGGTGGGGCAGGAAAAACTTTTGAGGTCAGCCTTCCCCAATCTGCTGCCCCCAGTGCCCTCAGTGAGCTGGAGTTCCATTATCCCCTTGCCGACACACTGAGGCACACAGCCTGAAGAAAGCTACTTTATGCTTTCATTATAAGGCTGACCAAGAATTGATTCATTACCAGCACAAATTAGAGCAGTCTTATGTCATATTTTCCACATGAGCTCTTTTAATGGAAAATTTCTGCAAACTCAGAAGGAACAAATTTTGAATGCTCAGCATATACATGCACCCATCCCTACCCTGTTAGCATAACAGTAAATATGGCTTTTGTGTCTTTCCATTTGCCTTCCTGCCCCACTTTCTGATCAATTGTGCAATTGCCCTTAGTATTAGGATTTTAGGCAAGCTCTGAGCTGAGTATAGTTTATAAGAAGTCAAACCAGCTTCCTCTGGCTCCAGGCTAATTTGGAAGCTTAGTGATGGCTTAACTACAGTCTTTTGGCTGGGCTAGAGACTGTCAAGGAGAGAAGTCCCCAGGGATGGCTACTGCACAAACAGACCCAGCAAATCAGCATTGCATAAAAATAAGAAATTACAATCTGCTAGCTGGGTGCTGGCTATGTCTTTGGAAATGAAACTGAAAAGTGACCTTTTGAAGGATGCTGCTGCATTCAAGGCCAAAACTAGTAGCGTGCATCTAGCAGGGCATCACCAGAGCCTGAAGGTGGGAGAGCAGAAACAAAGCAGATAGAGTTTGCAACGTAGATTGAATTCTAGGTGAGACTAGGTTGACTCCTTCATGAACCAGAAGTTTAAAATAAATTTCACTTCATTTCAGGGATGGGATAGGATGGGATGGGATACTTCTCTGCTGAAGGAATACCACATGAGTAAGGAGTACATGTAGGTTCGAACCAACTCCATTGCTTTCCATTTTTTTCTCATTTCATTGTGCTGCTTTTGATTTATAAGAGTGTGGTGGTCTCTCATGAAGGATACACAGGCTGCAAGTTTTCTCAGGATGAGAGCTTGTGGTCTCTCATGAAGAATGTAGGAAGAATGCACAGACACAACTTCCTCGGGATGAGAGCTTGTGGTCTCTCATGAAGAATATACAGGACACACAGTTTCTTGGGATGAGAGCCCCGATTCAAGCTGTAAGCTCTCTTTTATTATTCTCCCAGTTGAGCAAGTACACTAAAACAGTAATTCACATAGCAAAAGGCTGATTGGTCTAAATAGCAATGCATACCTCATGTAACCCCCCTGATAGCCTCCTGGCACAGCTCAGGTTACAGCTCCTGTTGCCTTGTGAGGAAAGTTTTTGCTACAACCTTATCCACTATGGAAGTTCAAGGAAGGTTCAATGTAAATAAGCATCTCGCACAGCTGTCGTGGTTTGCCAACCAACAACATAGCATACAATGCTCTCTACATCTCCTCCTTTTTATTTTCAGTTATAGCAAGCCATTTCCTGTTGTGAATAGAGGCTGATACACAGGAGAGTAACTCTGAAGGCACATGGAAGATATGAGAGGGAAACAATAAATGCAACAGCAATTAATACAAATAATACAAATATTTGAATAGTGATATTAAACATATGAGTACATAATGAATAAATGCCAAGGTTAATACTGTTAGGGTTAATATACTGTCAACAAAATGTGGCAAGTGTCTGAAATCTAGAGGCTAAATGAACTATGGTCACATTATCTGGGGCAGCAGTGCGAATACCTGGCACAAAGGTTTGGTTGTGCCAGTGGGTTACAAAGAGAGGAACTGCCACCAGAGGAAGTCCAGCGTGGCCATAGGCAGGGGCGTGCAACCAACCCCAACAGTCCATTTTCTGTAGAGTGCGAGCAAGTGATTGTAGATCCGGAATGTATATATTCGGAGTCCAGGATCCATGCTGAGGTGAGGCTAGAATAAATGAAAACAAACTACACAAGCAAATACATAAAATGGTAATAAAAGAGTTGGCATTCAAACAAGCAATAATGGCAACAATGAAATTGTCCTCTGATTTAGGGAGATTGTTCTTTTGCAACAGTTGGTTCGCTTGCATTCCCAGAGCTTTGATTTGTCCCCATGTCAGACGGTGCTGTTGTTGGCGTGGCACTCGAGCCTTGTTGGTGGTGGCTCCTGTGGTGGAGTTGGTTTGCAGCATCTGTCCAAACTGTGGAATTGGATTCCTCAGTTCCTGATGCCATTCCGCCATGATATGGTTTAACACAACGTCCAGGAACCCACAATGGACCTGTGGGAAGAAGCAGAGCAGCATATCCCCTTCCCCAGGTCAATAAGGGAACAGGGCCTTTCCAGGTAGGGTCAGGAAGTTGCTTATAATATACCAAAGGCTTTGGTAATGTGACTTGAGATCCAAAATGACGTTGAACAGCAGTGTCAGAATTTGAAGAAAGATTTAGATGATTAAGTGTAAAAAGAACCTGATTCAGCCATTGCTGAATATTTGGCAATGAGGGTAATACTCCCCCATTTTTAAGTTTGTGTTTGTCCAGGGAGGACTTTAAAGTCTTATTAGCTCGTTCAACAATAGCTTGGCCAGTGGAATTATAAGGAATGCCAAAAAGGTGAGAAACAGACCATTGCTGACAAAAGGAGGCAAAGCCAGAGCTGCAATAAGCAGCTCCATTATCAGTCTTCAAGACTGAGGGCTTGCCCATGACAGCAAAAGAGCGAACACAGTGATTAATAACATGCTTTGTGGCCTCTCCACGTTGTGGAGTGGCAAAAATATAGCCAGAAAAGGTATCAATAACAACATGTAAATACTTCCATGGAGAAAAGGAGGGATATTGAGTCACATCCATTTGCCAAATCTGATTAGCTTTCAAGCCACGGGGATTGACTCCCATGGATGGAGCAGACACGTGTTGAGAACAAGCATCACACTGTTGAACAATGGCTTTAGCTTGTGATAAAGGCAAATTAAATTGTCGAGCCAAAGCTCAGGCGTTTTGGTGAAATTGACTGTGACTTTCCCAGGGGGAAGCAGAAAACAACAACTGGATAGAAGGACGACAGGCTGCATCGGCAATCTGGTTACCAAGTGAAATCTGTCCAGGGAAAGGTTGATGACTTCGAATATGAGCAACATAGAGAGGATGTCTGCGGTTATGCAAAACATCCTGTAGAGTGAGAAGAAGTGACAACAAATTTTCATCGAGAGAAGGAGAAACATATGCACCAGGAAAAGAACAAACAATTTGAGAAACATATAGGCTATCAGAGATAACATTGAGAGGCTGGGAGGGAAAGAGTTGAAGGCCATAAATCATAGCAGCAAGTTCAGAGCGCTGTGCAGAGGTTTGAGGAGGGGTGATTTTTGTGTGCCACTGTGAGCCTGTTTGCCACGTCACCGCCCCCCAAACCTTGCCCCCATCAACAAACAAAGTCAGAGCGTGAGACAAAGGAAAAGAAGAGATAATAGAGTGAAAAATAAGAGGCAGTTGTGAGACAGCCAATAGACGAGGGTCAGATGATAAGTGATAGGTGACAGTGCCAACATAATCAGTCAAAGCAATTTGCAAGTCAGAAGACTCTGAGAAAAAAATTTCCCATTCTCGCAGCGGGATGGGAACAATAATTTGAATCAAATCCAAGCCAATTAGTGCTCGGCTACGAGAGCGCCCTTTGAAAATCAAAGTAGCAAACAAAGAAGCCAGAGGAGTGATAGTACGATGAGGAATGTGCAGGAGGTTTTCAAGAATGAAAACAAAAGGTTTAGAGGTGGATTTGTAAAAAAGCAACTGGCAAAAGACCGCAGTAGGAAGCTTGCCAGTTGATAAAACAACCAATGTGAAAAAAATGTTATCTTGACAGCGATCTACCCACTGTTGGGCAAGGCTGTCTTGAATATTCTGTAAAACCTGAAGTTGTTCCTTCGATAGGGTAATTAAGTCTGTGGGGTCTTTGCCACCTTTTAAGGCAGCAAACAAGGGGCTCATGGCCACTGTTGTTTGGCCAATATAAGGACGGAGCCAATTTATTGCCCCTAAAAGCTGCTGCAGCTTAACATACAAAATGGGAGATTGAATCTCCAAAGATGGTAATTGTGGGTGAGAATAGGTTTGCATCAGCTTATGACCAAGATATAAAAAAGGCTCAGAGGACTGAATTTTCTCTGATGCAATTACAAGACCATATTCTCCTAAGCATGTCTGTAAATCATGCAACCATGACAGTGGAAGAGAAGGACCTGCAATTAAAATGTCATCCATATAATGGTAAACTAACAATTTTGGATATTGGAGCCGAAAAGGTTCTAAAGCAGTAGCAACATAAATTTGACACAAGGTGGGACTATTTAACATCCCTTGTGGTAAAACTTTCCACTGATATCGTTGCGTGGGCCGGTCAGCATTTAAAACTGGCACAGTAAAAGCAAACAACATTTTGTCTTTCGGATAAAGAGGAATAGTAAAAAAACAATCCTTTAAATCAATAATTCTTAATTCATAAGTTCTGGGGATTAAGTTAGGGTTAGGCATCCCACATTGTAAGGCACCCATAGGCATGATGAGCGCATTAATAGCACGCAGATCGTGCAACATACGCCATTTGCCTGATTTCTTTTTAATGACAAAAACTGGTGTATTAAAAGGACTGGTTGTTGGCTCAAGATGACCAGCTTGTAATTGTTCTTAAACCAACATGTGTAAAGCAGTTAATTTGCATTTTGGGCAAAGAGTTTTTGGCTTAAAACGAGTATTACTGGTCCCTCTGACAATATTTGCTCCTCCCCCCGGTGCCCTGCATTGTGCTTTAAAGTGTCCTGGCTTCCCACAATTGAAACAATTACCAGTAGGCTTGCCAAGGCGTCCCTTATGCAGAGCCATTGCTAAAGTCCCCATCTGCCAGGCATTAGTCCCTACCTCCAAACAAGCTTTTAACATGTCAGCCAGAGAATACTCTGGTCGAGAAATGATAGACTGTAAAGCCTTCTTACAATCAGCATTGGCATTTTCTGCAGCCATGCACTTGAGAAGCTCATCAGCTGCTTCAGTATTGTCTTGAGTTTCAGAAACAGGGAAGGCGTTTAAACCTTCCAATAACTCTTCTCCTGATAAGGTTCCAGCATGCATGGACGCTTCAAACCCAGTTCTAACAGCTCCTTTGTACATCGCTTCCTCTTGTGATTCTACAGGTGCCACAACAGGCTGAATTAAAGGAGCAGGCAGTGTCACTTGAGGACCCGGAGTTGTTAATTGGGGTCTCTGAGTTGGTTTTAAAAGATATGGTGGGGGGGGCGCTTGGAGGCGGCAACGAAGAAGCGGTGGTATTAGCATTAAATGCCTGAGCATGATACTCAGTCGCCTCCTTAATCTTCTTCCACAATGCTAACAGAGACATAGGAGCTCGAACACCCTCATGCAATTCCTTCCCTATTCTTATCCAATCTCCAAGTTCCAATGATCCCTGTTCTGGATACCAGGGACATCTACTATATACAATTTTTAAAAGTTCCTCAAGTCTCTTTAAGTCTGTATCATAAGGCTTTCCTGTTGCTTTAATAAACGTATTCCTTAGCAGACATTTCAGTTCTTTGGCATGAACTTTCTGCCCTACTGAAAGTTTACTCCCCATACTCACGAAAGGGAACTGAAGTCGTCCAGCGATTCAGTTGAGGTGCACCGTAGCTATTCCAGCTGGTGAGTAAAGGGTTGCAAGGAATCACGTCGGGGTCACCACTTGTGGTGGTCTCTCATGAAGGATACACAGGCTGCAAGTTTTCTCAGGATGAGAGCTTGTGGTCTCTCATGAAGAATGTAGGAAGAATGCACAGACACAACTTCCTCGGGATGAGAGCTTGTGGTCTCTCATGAAGAATATACAGGACACACAGTTTCTTGGGATGAGAGCCCCGATTCAAGCTGTAAGCTCTCTTTTATTATTCTCCCAGTTGAGCAAGTACACTAAAACAGTAATTCACATAGCAAAAGGCTGATTGGTCTAAATAGCAATGCATACCTCATGTAACCCCCCTGATAGCCTCCTGGCACAGCTCAGGTTACAGCTCCTGTTGCCTTGTGAGGAAAGTTTTTGCTACAACCTTATCCACTATGGAAGTTCAAGGAAGGTTCAATGTAAATAAGCATCTCGCACAGCTGTCGTGGTTTGCCAACCAACAACATAGCATACAATGCTCTCTACATAAGAGCTTGGAGGGAAGATACCTTAGTGTGTCTGTAATTTCCAATCGTTGCTCATGTTGGAGATTTTGGCTCCTTTCAAAATCCTCCACAAATCTGAGGGCAGAGAAATGGCATGCATGACATCTCCAATATATTTTCAGGGGAAGGAAAAATTCTCCAACTCCATGTTCCTCTCTTGGTGTAGAGATGAATATGGAGTTTTAATAGTAGCACCACTATTAAAAAAAATCTAAGGAGCCATCCTGAAGTCTTCCTTTGTGATCAATTAAACACAGAAAGCCAAAACTCCTGTCTTTTTCTTTATCGTTTCCCATTCAGTTGGATGAAAGAGGAATGGCTTTTCCTTCAAAGGAAAAGAGAAATTCAGAGAAATTCTCATGGTAGAGTGTTCTTGTACTGTTTTAGTTATATGGTAACAAAAAAATTTGCCTGAATGTCTTCTGGTCCCTTATGAAGTTTGTGATGGTTCCAGAACAAAATATATTTTCTGTTTATAGCATGTTATTGCTGTGGTGCCTGTAGATTTGTGTGACAGAAAGAGACTGACATTACTGCATCTAATGAGAACCATCCTGTTACATCATCAATAGCGAAAGATGATAGGAGAATAACAAGATTTTTTTGACGTTCTAAGTTATTGTACTCTGCATACAAGGTTTTGGGTCAGGAGGTTAGTTCTACTTCTATATCTATGTATTTGGGTAATTAGCAGATAAATTAATCACAGGTTAATGGGTTTTGCTGCTCTTGTAGCTAACAACAAATACTACTAAGAGGTGGGTAATAAAACTGTAAACATCGATCCAGTTAATTATTACTAAATCTTGTCAATGGACCAATGACTTTGATATAAAGTCTGGCAAATTCATCATGACCGAAATTATGCAAAGATTACTGAAATAAAATAGCAAGGATCTAATTATGTAAAAACATATATCTTGCTTGGTTTTTCCCCATCCTCATTCTTCTGTGTTCTCACCTATGGATGTTTGTATTGGGATAGCTAGTCTGAAAATGTCAGATCTTTTAAATAGTTCAGTAACATTTTCTATCTCGATGCCACTTGCCACGATGTAGAATTTATGGCTGCAAAATGCCAAACTTCTAAGTGTTTTGCTACTCTAATGCACTATAAAATTGTCTCCTGTGAGCTCATGAGACTATTTATTGACTTGTGAGGTTCTTTTTATTAATTGAGGGTGCTGCTGGTCACAATGGATATTATTTGTTTGTTTGCTTGTTTATTTATTTACAAATTTATATGGCTGTCCGTCTCACCCAAGTGACTCTGGGTGGCGTACAGCAAAAAAGTATAAAACAATGAACATGTCAAACACAGTCATATTAAAAAAGTTACACACACATACACACACACACACAAAGATCAGCAATGGAGCCACCTCAAGATCTCACTGGGCCCCTGGGATCCCCAGGCCTCATGACATAGCCAGGTCTTGAGGGACTTCTGGAAAATAAGGAGGGATGGAGCTGACCTCCTTATTTTGGAGTGGGGGAGAATGTTCCATAAGGTGATGCCACGGCAGAGAAGGCCTGCCTCCTTGGGCCCACCAAGTGTAGTTCCCTAAGAGATGGGACCTGTAACATGTCTCTCTTGCCAGATCTGATGGGACGAGCAGATGTAATCAGGGTGAGGCGGTCCCTCAAATAACTCAACCCCATGCCCTGAAGGTCAAAATCAATATTTTGAATTGGGCAGCCCCATGTAGAGTACATTACAGTAATACAGTTGGGAGGTGACTAGAACATGAATAACGGTGAGCAGAGCCCCCTGATCCAGAAACAGGCATGTCTGGTGCACAGCGTAACTTGCAGAAAGCTGTGCAAAGGCTCTCTTAGCCATGACTGCCACCTGCTCATCGAGCAGGAGTCATGAATCCAGGAGGGCCCCCAGATTGCACACTAAGTCTGTCTGGGGCCATACAACCCCATCCAGCACCAAAGATGGCATAGTCCTAGAACCAGCAGGCCCCACAACCCAAAGCCACTCAGTCTTGCCAGGGTTCAGCTGAAGCCTGTTGTTCCCCATCCACAACCTCCAGACATTGGGATAAGATGTCCATACATCGCTTAATTTGCCTGGGGCAGAGATGTATAACTGGGTATCATCAGCATACTGATGATGCCTCACCCCATGGCAATGGATGATCTCACCCAACAGCCTCATGTAGATGTTGAATAGGAGCTCCTCCCCAATCACCACTGACTGGAACTGACCTTGGAGAAAGGAGGTGAACCAGCAAAACACAGTGCCGCCCACCCCCAATCCCCTGAGCCGATCCAGAATGGTACCATGGTCGATGGTATCACAAGCCACAGAGAGGTCAAGTAGAGCAAGGATGCATGCACAACTCCCATCCCACTCTTGCCAGAGATCATCTAAAAGTGTGACCAATGCTGTTTCCATCCCACACCCAGGTCTGAATCTTTACTGAAAGTGATCCAGGTAATCCACTTCGTCCAAGGTCCTCTGAAGCTGCTGCGCAATGAACTTCTCAGCCATCTTCCCCAGAAAGGGGATGTTAGATACTGGACAAAAATTCTCCTGTATAGTGGGGTCTAGCAATGGCTTCTTGAGTTATGATGGTCTGATCCTTTTCATGCTATTTTTTGAAATCTATAGAATCATAGAGTTGGAAAAGGCTTAATCCTCTGCTCAGTTCAAGAATCCAATTTAAAAAATTCCAGTCAGATGCCTGTCTAGTCTTAGCTGAACACAGCCAATGAAGTGGGGCAATACTAACTCACTGGATAACCGGTTCCAAGGTCAAACTGCTTGTATTGTAGGAAGTTCTTTTTTCTACTATGCAATTTGAATTAATCTTCCTGTTCTGCACTGTGGAAAGAGAGGGGTCAGGTCTTGACCTCCTTTGTGTCATCTTGTCAAGTATTGTCTAAGGCTAAACATACTCAATTCCTTCATTCTCTCTTCACAGGACTACCTGTATTCCTGTGAATCTGATTTTGTTTTCTAACTGAAGAAGTTTGTACTCAACACTGTTAAATTTCATTATATTACTTGCTGCCCATTTCTCCAACCTATCAAGATGTCTTGAATTTTATTTGTTTTCAAGGTCAGTAGCTATCTCTATTTGTTTCTTTCTATTCTTCATTGGTTGGACCACACCTAAAATTCACGTAAAATAGTGTGTCCAGTTCTGGTTACCATATTTTAGGAAGGTAGAGTATGTCCAGAGGAGAGCAACCAAGGTAGTAAAGGGTCTGGAAACAAAAACCTGTGAGGAACAATTGGAGATGTTGGGTATATTTAGCTGGAGAAGAAAGACTGCAGGGATAATTGTCTTCAGGTATTTGAAGGACTGTCATATAGAGGCAGAGCTTATTCAGAGTCATTCCAGATGATAAGATAAGAAACAATAGATTTAAATAAAAGGAAGTAGATTTTCTTTGGACATCAGAAAAACATTCTAATGCTAAGAGTTGTTCAATGGTAGAACAGAATATTTTGGGAGGCAGTAGACTTTCATTTACTGGAGGGGTTTAAATAGAGGCTGGGTAGCAGTCTGCCAGAGATGCTGCAGTACTGGATGACTGCACTGGGCAAGTTGGACTACATCTCCATGGTCATTCCAACTCTTCTCTTCCAATCCATAACATTCTGTGATATATAAATCTCTGCTTTCTTGTGATCTTCCTCTTGAATTTCCCTAAGTATTATTGTTAGAGTAACTGGTCTGTACTTTGTTGAAACTTACTCCCCCCCAAAAACTTTGTTTTTTGAAAGATATGGGCAATATTTGCTCTTTAATTATTTAGCACTTTGTCAGTTTTCCAGGATTTCTTAAGGATGTTACATAAGGGTTTGCTAAATTGTCAAGTAATTCTTTCATTATGCTAGCATGCAGTTCATCTGGTCCTGGAGAGTTAAACACAAAGTAAAGAGGTATTCCCTGACCATATTTCTATCAGTCTCAGGCTTCATTTTGTCTCTCATTCCACCCTTCAGAATTTCCAGCTGGAACACATAATTGGTTTTTTAAGAAGACTGAACCAAAAAAGAACTGAGTAGCTTTGCCTTTTCTTTGTTATCCATTAGCATTTTACCACTTTCACTGAACAGATGGTATACTAATTTTTTCCCCATTTACTTTGAATACAACTAAAGAAGCCTTTTCAAAATTATTCTTTCACTAATCTCAGATCATTCTGAGATGTTGCTTTCCTGATAAAAAAACAAAGCAAATCTAAAAACAGTTTACTAATATTTCTTTCTATGCAAAATGAAATGTTCTCAGCACGGTGACCCCAGTTTAGGATATTTTACCTCAACATAACTCACGTGAACATGTTTTCGGTCCCCTTCCCTCTCTGCCTAATTTTTACAATGTCATATACCAGTTTTCTCCAACTCCAGATGTGATGGACTACAACTTTCATAACGATGTTAAGTGTGGGTACTTACCCATCTTGGTCAGTGCCACTGTTATGCATACTATTGAGTATTGTATTATTTTAAATCTTCTGGTTTTCTGTATGTATATCACTGTATGTATGTATGTCTACTCCATTGGGAACAGAATGGCATAGAAATGTAAATCAATTGATTAAGAAATGTCAGTCAATCAATCCCAGCCAGACTCTGGCCAAGGTGATTGGGTATTATGGTGTTGTCATTCAGCAAATGCAGAGGTATGACATTGGGAACCCTGAAGAATCTTCCATATCTTAATGAAAACTTCCCTTTTGAAAATAAAGCTTCTTGTGTGCATAGAGCCAGAATTTTCCAATCACATGAGCTGCCAAGTCCTAGATATTGCCTTTCCAAAAGTGGATGATGCTATATACATTCCATTTAATCATGTCCGATTCTCAGAGGCTGCCTGGACAAGTCTGCAGTTTTCTTGGAAAGATTTCAGAAGTGGTTTGCCATTGCCTCCTTCCTAGGGCTGAGAGAAAGTGACTGGCCCAAGGTCACTCAGCTGGCTTTGTGCTTAAGGCGGGACTAGAACTCACGGTCTCCTGGTTTCTAGCCCAGTGCCTTAACCACTAGGCCAAACTGTCTCTCTCTCTCTGTCTCTCTCTCTCTCTTCTATGAGATACCTTAAAAATGGTAGTTTGGCAACAACTTTGGAAACATCCCCCAGATCACAAGTTGTGGTAATAGTATCAACTCCATCACTTTCTCATGTTTCTGCATGGAATAATCTTTCAGATGTCACTGTCTTTCCCAATTGCAAAGAAGGAAAAAAATCAAAAACACCTTTTCACAGGAATGTATGATTATCTTGACAAACAATTCAGCAGTCTTTTATTCCATACTTCAAAGAAGAGAGAGGATTTATATGGTACAGTCTGAACTGTCTGTTTGACTTACAGAGCCCTCAATCCACTCAGGCTAATACTTTTAGAAGTGGCTATAATTTCCCTTGGACATGAGCAGCTTGGCTTTACAAGCCTAATTGGATCTATAAATTACTGTTGTTTTTACCCAAGTATTAACCTCTCTAGTTGCTAAACATCTCTTTCAAATGGCTTTATTCTGAACTCTTTCATTTATTTATTAGCAGTAGGACAAGAAATTAAATAAATATGATGGACACTGATAATTAACTTTTTTAATGATGTTAGTACTGGTAAGTTAAGCTGCTGCCAGTACTTTCATCATCAATGACTTCCTCTTAATGGAATTTTTTTTCTGCTGCCAAAACCCATTAATTTTTTTTAAAAAAATCCTTAATAGCAAGCTTTGCATCACTTATTTTCTAGCCCTCTGAAATCAACAGATATATGTTATGCTTTTGTTTACCATAATCTCCTTTTTATAATAATTTTATTAAACATTATAGTTAAACAGATAAAAACTAACACAAACTACAAAAAATAAAAGAATAAAAAATAGAAAGTACAGAAAACATATAGATAGAAAAATAAAAAAGAAAGAAAAAGTAAAAATATAGCAAAGGAAAAGGAAAGAAATATATCAGAAAATGACTTTCCATTTTGTCACAAGAAGTACAAAAAATTTTAACAACTCATCACCTTCTCTTAAGATACAACAAGTGATCTCTTCATCCCATATGTCATCTCTTATCTATAAACAGATCCTTACAACCTTGCCATTCAGTCCTGGTCAGCAAAAGTCCATTAAGGTTTACAAGAAATGACAACATATCTATTTTAACTTTGATCAAATAAACCCACTTTACATTCCTTCCTGTTACTTTTCACAATCTTGAACTTTAATCCCTTCAAATGTTCTAAAGCTTGTTTTCCTTTCATTTTTTTCTTTGCCCCTTCTCACAAGATTCTTCAGAACATTAACAGATCTCTTCTGTAATGCCAGTGTAAGAAAGTTATCTAAGTTGCTCTTTTGGTTTGCCATTTGTATATCCCTTTTAATTATTAAAACTTCAGCTGGTTTGATTTGTATATTCAGTGTAACAATTTTATCATATCATTCTTGTAGCTTGTCATTTTTAAATCCACTTTCAAATCAGTCTCAGTCTGTCTGGTAAAACTTGTTCTTCTTCCATAACGTATTTTAAAAGCAGTCTATCTATAATGGCCAACACTTTTAAGATTAACTTCTGGATCTTTTGTTCACAAATATCCTTTAATACGTCCAATGTTAAAGTGTTTTGCTTCATTCTGTGTTAGTAAATTTAAGTGTTCTTCTCCTTTAATTGTAATATTTAGTTCCTTTTTTGGTTCCCTCTAGTGTTCAGCGTTCAAATCCCCATCCTATCATGTTTTCTTTTAAGAATGCAGAACAACAACATTTTCCCACAGGAAGGATTATTATGATTAATTTCAAAATCTTATTTCAGATCCATCTGGACCCTTAGTCTGTTTATAACTTTCCAAAATCAACATTTTAATCACCCTTTTGCAGTTTATTAAAAAAAATGTCCTTAAATTTATCTTTAAAACTTCTTTCATTAAGGATTAAAGGAAACTCATCCAGCGCATCTTATCAAACTTGCCAATCAAAAAGTTCTTAATAGTTGAAAAGCAATTAAGCAGTTTCCAAAAGTAATTAAGAAATGAGGTTCAGCAGAACTTAGTGTCCATAAGGCTACATTGCAGCTGTGAGTTTGGTGGAAATCCCTCACCTCCCAGCCACTCAACTCATGAGCTGGCCTCAGAAACCTCAGCTCCTGCAGTTTACTTACTGGAGCAGCTGTCCAGAGTACAAGTGGGCAATCTCCTGATCTTTCCTTTATCTGGAGGGGATTGGCTGGCCAGAAAACACCATCTGGTCGCCGATCTCACTGCAATGCCATCTCCACTTAAAAGAGCAAAAAACAGAGTGAAGCAAATAGATACAATAATATACTATCAGCTAGCAAAATATATCACATAATTTTATTTTTTATTTTATTTATCAATTTTTTTCACTGCCCATCTCCTCCCAAAGGAGGGACTCTGGGCAGTTTACAATAAAAACAAAGTTAAAATTCAATACAATTATAAATACAAATACAAATGTAAATAAACAATAAAAATATAAAATGTGATAAAATTAAAATAAAATCTCTTGGACTTTATATTTATTATCCTATTTATGTTTTTAGATTGTGATTGAGGCTTAGATGTTTTTATTATTGCTTTTATTGTAAACTGCCCAGAGTCCCCTACTATGGTAGGGGTAATATAAATTTAACAAATAAATAAATAAAATAAATAAAAATCCAAATGGTTGAAGGTTTTCTATTAGTCCATGAGTATAAAGGCCCATTCTAGGGCCATTCTAGGGCGCTAGCCATCCCCCCAGAGTGGCTATTCCCCTTCCTTCTCCAAGTATGCTGTCAAAACCAGGTTTTTAGTTTTTTATGGAAGTCCAGGAGTGAGGGGGCCTGTCTCAGCTCTGGGAGAAGAATGTTCCAGAGGGTGGGAGCTACTGCAGAGAAGGCCCGCTTCCGAGACTCCCCCAGATGGAGTTCTTTTACAGATGGGGTCTGTAACATGTCCTCTCTGCACGACCGGGTGGGACGGGTTGATGTGCTGGGGATGAGACAGTCCCTCAGGTAACCTGGCCCCGTGTCATGTAGGGCTTTAAAGGTAATAACCAACACCTTGAATTTGGAAGCAAACTGGGACCCAGTGCAGTTCATGTAACAAAGGTTTACATGTGCCAACCTTGGGGCACCTAAGGTTGCCCGCGCATTAAGATATATCAGTTCAAAAGTAGTATTTAAGACAAAGGTGATTACTTCTTCAACCGGTTTTGTCTTACTTTCATTGTGGCAACACAAAATTTAGCTACTGCACACATAATGTATGGTTTTAGATTCTGAAGAAGATGGTTCACATAAAAATTATCTGGACTCCTGGGGAATATATCTATTAGGGGAAAAATGTAGATTGACCTAATGTCCCTGTAAAATTTACAATGTAATAATACATGTGAGATGGTTTTAATTCAATTTAGACTCCACCCAATTCCAAATGACTCTGGGCAGTTCACAGATAATAACATTAGTGTATGTAGGTTCATAATGTAGGAGGTGATTCTCTTGATTGGACTTTTGAGGTGGGCTGCAAGGTGATAAATTATGTTAGCCAATCAGTTGTACATTCAGCAAGACTTGTATCAAATCCCAGATAACTGTATCACCTTAGTACCCCTCCCCCTCACCATTCCACCAGAAAGAAGAGCAGCAGCTACTACAATCTGCCATTTCTATGTGGAGCATCATTGCCAAGTCACCATCTGTTTCCCCTCCCACTGAGCAAGTGGCAGGAAGGAAGGGCAAGTGGCAAGAAAGGACCCTTATCAGCAAAAACGTTGTCCTCAAAATGCATTTGGGCCCTAATATAATACCATGATGAGTGCCTGAGGCAGTCTGCAATAGTAAAGATAAATCCTGCTGCTGTTGCAACTTCTCTTGTTTTTAAGATGACCAGTTCCTAGTTTTAAAACTTGTTAAATGATTGCATCAGCTGGGCGGGGACAGTGAGCCTGGCATTTTCCATACCATGTCAAATGCTGATGCCAGTTCTGCTAGGTAAAGATATGAGAAGAAATGAAGGATGGGTAATGGTTTGGGTAAATTTGGTAAGAGCAGAGTCAGATGGCAGTGGAAATACAAGTAAATTAGCAATAAAGGTACAATTAAGGAACACCAAATTAAGGTGATGCTGTGAAGGGAGGTACAAGGAAAGGGATGCAAGGATTATGACTGGAGAGGAAATCAAGATTTAGCTGAAAGTTGGTCAAATGGAGTTTATGGTCACTATATACTGAAACCAGTACAGATCAGAAATAAACTTTGCACACCTATTTGCACTTAATCTTGGCATAAGCATCCACTGGCAACTTCTTTCTGTTGTATCCCTATGACATTTTAATTCTCATCCTCAGCCCATGCCCTTAGTTAACCTATGTTAAAGTTGTGTTTTCTTCCTTATTTCAACACCAGCCTGGCAGCCTCAAGCTGTGTAGCATTGGTTAGATGTTGACACCTACTATCTTGAGGAGAAGTCAGATGACTGCCCTGCCATGAAAGAGACGCAATAGAGGTAGGATAAGAATTGGCAATGAAGACAGCAAATTTCATCTTGGTATAGTATTCTGCTGATTCAAGCATGGTGGTAGCATTCAATTTACCATGGGGCACAGAAAAATTGATGGGGTTTTACTTTTTTTTTCCATATGTGACTGAAAAAAGGAAATAGAAAAGGTGTTGCACATCAATGTTTTAAGCCTTCCAACATTCCCTTTTCCTCCTGATTTTTGTAAATGAATGTCTTAACATAACAGGCAGAAGCTGATTCTTGCTGTTTTCCTTTATTTATTAACTTCCAGTCTGAATGCCTATAGAATTAACTGTTCTGACACATAAAAGCTCAATTATTGATATATATTCCCAGAAGGAGCTTAGATCTTTAGGCTAGACTTGAGCATGAATAGGTATAGCATAGTACCTCTATTGACCCCTCAGTGGAATGCATATTTAGTACCTTGATTCCCATTATATTCAAAGTACAAAGAAGACTAACAGCCTCTGAATTCATCTCTGCACACATACAAAGAATGCATTTAGCTTGTATAACAATCGTTAAAACCTTGTTTTCTTTCTTAGGACCCTGAACAGAAAATCTGCACTGGAAACAAAATGGCAGTTCACGTATTTAATATGTTCACAGAGTAGTGAGGCTGAGTTCAGTAATATATCCAGAAGATGGAAGAAGCCCAAACAATAAAACTGTTGAATGGTACATAGATGACTAACGGTTAGATGAAGTTAATGGGCCTTTAATGATCATTACGAAGTGCAGCAAAGTGTTTCTCTTCTGTCAGCAGCACTACATTACAAGATGATCAACATGGTTGCCTGTTAAATGTATTTGGGTATATGTACCCCTTGCACTGTGGCTATTTTCTAATCTGTTTCACAGCCCAGAATTCTACTGAAAATCAGAGAGTTATTTAAGCTCCACAGGGCTGTAAAGGGTTTAAGCATGGCCTTATTGTTCCACAGTAAGGTTAGATCCACAGCAAGAACACCTGTCTTACCAACCGAAACCTCCCTCATAATATTTAGAAATTTTGTGGATTCCATGTCATTGGAGGCAGGACTTTCTACCACTATAGGACCTCCATCACTCTGGTATAAAATAATAGCTGACAGTTCAAACATTTTCAGGGATTTGTTGGTCCATGACAAGGTATATTTGATCCACTCCAAACTATCAATCCACTGAAACAGCCGGGTTTTTCTTGCAACATGGATCAGGGTTGGAGAAATGATTTTATTGAGACAGCCCAATGATTCTTATAGATCCATGAAGTCCTGAGCCAGCAAAACCGAGATGGCCTATAATGAATATTTTAGTCCCCAGAATTCACTCCCTTTCCAATTCTGTTTTGGTAACGTACCATCATCAAACTCCTATATCTCATTGTTTACTCTCCACAAAGTGAATTGCTCCCTCATGAGCAAAATTGCTCTCCAATTGTGAAACCATCAGGGTCTGGAGGCAATGCCATCATCTAGAATAGTGGCCCATAATCTTGGGTCTCAAGACATTGCTCCCAGCTGACAACCAATAATCAAAGGTGATATAGTTCAACATTATCTAGGATTAAGTAAGAGCCACTAGTGAAGAACATTCATGTGAGGGAAAATCAAAATTGTCATTTAGATGTCCAGCAGATAATGGTCAGACAGTGTCTCTACTTCAAAATCCCGTATACCTTTAAATCCCTATGAAGTAACCACACTGTCTCCATAGCCCTGACCTGCACAAAGATGCTGGCAATCAAAATCTTCATTGACCTACATTTCCTCCTGCTCATGTGGTCCATCTGTTGCTATATTCTCAGTCCCCAATCCTGGTATATAGCTGCCAGAACTAAGCCTTGTGACCTGTTGTTCCTGTCACAACTGTATCCCACAAATTCTGAGATAACGTGCATTTCATATAATAATTTTTTCCGGGCTCTGTCTCAGCACTCAGAAGCATCAACCCTGAAGTTAATTATGTCATAGTTGATTGTGGAGAGATAATTAAATGGGTTAGGGTGTTTGCAAAACATATTAACTTATCCTTTGAAAATCCTGGTGGAATGTTCAAAACCTCTTTAGGCATGGACAATAGTTTTTTAGTTGAAGCTGAAATCCTCTAGGCATATGCAGAAACCATTTCATTTTGCAAAGATTAATCTTACATGTTTAAAATCTAAACACGTTGTGGAGGGTGCAACCCTCTGACTTTTTAAAAAGCAAATGGAGGAAAACTGTGAAGCATTGAGCTTCCATCTCATTGTTCGAAGTGACAATTCTGAGTTCTTTCCTGGGCTTACATGTTCAGATTGTAAATCTAAATATTTCTGTGATTTGGGAGAATCTGCTTACCACTAGTAGTTAATAGTTTGGGCAGGGCATATGCAGTGAACAACTTTGCTGGCAATTGGAAAATTCTCAGAGATAAATCTTATGCTCACTGTTGAAGGCCTTTTCAGTTCCCAGGCGATTATAGGGTTGTAGCTTTTAGCCTTTTTAAAGAACTTACCACAAATGAGCATTCTTTGAATCTGTGTCTACCACTCTGTGAATGACTGTATCCTGGTATAGCACCCTTTCTGATCCTTGTACACTTTGTTGTGCACAATACAGGTGTTGTGTTATTTCAGTCTTGCTTATGTCATTTCCCAGGTCAGCAGGCAATAAAAGCATTACCCAACTAATCTTATAATTGCTTTGCAGGCAGAAGCTCTCATTATGGCCAACGGTGGAATTTGATTTTGCTTTAACAGAACAAATATCCCAAGACTCTAGAGACCAGTTCTGCAGACACATATACCAAAGTTTTATGCTTTCTCTCTCTATATGCCAATCATTTAAATTGCCAAAGGAGAAAAAGAATGCTCTCGCCGGCTCTGAATAAATAGGGCATCATATTATTTGCCTTGTAGAACACCATGGCAACAACTGTTTTAAAAGTGGATATGTATTTAAATACAGCAATAGTTCTATTCAATTGTTTTATTAATCTGCATATTGAGGGAAGAGAGGGATCCTTACCCTCTGAGTCCCAACTTTCTTACGTTGACGGTGTTAGATTGCAGGAAAATTGTGAGCTGAATACTTACGCAGATCTTCATACCTTGGGGAGCACTGACTGTGTGGAGTTCCCCATTGTGTGTAGCAATGTAACTATGTTTTGCTTCCCTGAAGATCTTCCATGTCAACATGGAGAGTCTGGGGATAGAGTAGGCAGAGCTGCAGCACATGCAGTAACTTGATTTTCTTTTCCTTTTCCCCTGCTAAACATCTGAAGAAAGAGAACCTGATTATTTAATCTGGTGACAATGATAACTTAAATGATGGTATGTGTTGTAATCAATGCATAAACTGATTGAGATTCTTCCCTGTTGGTCCTGATGTGAATTTGATAATGTGAAATGCAGGGATTTGACTTCAGAGATAATCAACCAATCATGGCCCTAGGCTCTAGAATGGCATCAGTAGGTAGCACTTTTTTAGAATGGTCACAAGAACTGAATGAGATCAAGAAAGGAAAGAGTAAACATTTACTCTAACAGTTCAGCACTGCCTCTGATGGATAACATTGTTGAAAAGAGCTGGCTAGCAGAGCTCAGCCACCGAATCGATGTGTATAAATGATAAAATGTGACTTGTGTTTCTTGACAAAGAGTACCCATCAAACAGAGTTGCTTAGACCTGCATCAATATGCATTTGTTTACTTAGGAACTGTGCCATTGTATAGATAACCTCTAAATCGAACTGAAGAGTATTTGGAGTTGGAAATGTTCATCTAACAATGTGTGTGAATACTTCTAAGTTTGTACTT
This sequence comes from Candoia aspera, assembly GCF_035149785.1. Taxonomy (NCBI): domain Eukaryota; kingdom Metazoa; phylum Chordata; class Lepidosauria; order Squamata; family Candoiidae; genus Candoia; species Candoia aspera. The sequence goes on along the minus strand of NC_086157.1, from coordinate 93,726,992 downwards.
CTAAATTAGTAGAAGTACTTCTATTCATCTTGGGACTTCTAAATTAACAGAAGAGATTATATGTAGCTCAGGGCTGAACTGTGGAGTCTTTAATTACCTGCCTAGGTAACATCATCAGTGCTAGTGAGTGTGGGGTTTGCTCCCTGTTTTTATACAGTAGCTTGGCCTGGCAGTGTTGGTGGGGGAGTGGTTTTCTCATGGGTACTTCCTTGATTAGAGCATTGTGATTTGCTTGATTGTTTGTCTCCTTGGTGGTTCCTTGATTAGAGTACTATTTGTCTGGTGTTAATCCCTGCTTATCTGGGTGTTGGCTGCTGGAGAGGATGTGATCTGGTCTTTTTGTTTCCTTCTTAGCTTTTTCTTAATTGTCTTTTTTGAATGGTGTGTAAATGTGGTTTATCTCTATGTGTCTATTGATGGCTGATTTGTCTAGATGCCCAGCTTCCAGGAATTCCCTAGTGTTTTGCGGTTTATCTTGGTCTAGGATGCTCACAGTTTCTCAGTTGAAACTATTGTTGAGTCTGCCCATGTGTTGTGAGATTAAGGAGTTTTCATCATGTCTCCTGACTGCTAGCTGGTGTGTCATGTTCACTGTTTCAATGTAGTTTATACATCGTAACGTTTCACATGCCATGGCGCTGACGCGCATTTCTGTTTGGGAGGGAGCTGCTGTGAAACCTTGTGCCAAGCTCTGTATCTGAATTCCTTACAATGGAATGTGTTTGGGTTCTGTTATCTGTTCAAGGCCTTTTCCCGCAGACCATCAGAAACCGTTAGGAGCACCTGGGATTGTGAACTTGAGAAGATTCTACGGGGGAAGGGATTTCACTTGCACCGAGGGTTTTTAGTTTGAATTTGGCGCGCTTTCATCATTCTCAGCTTTCTCTGTGATCCTGCATACTATTCTTTAATAAATCAGATATCCTTGAATCTTGCCTGTGAGTCTGATATTGTTTTAGAATAGGCAATCATTACATGGTGTTTGTGGATGTGCTCTGCTAGTCTTCCACCTGTTTCTCATATACAGTGGCTGTTACAGTCCTTACCCTGTATGTTGTGGGTGATTTCTGATTTTTCTTCTTGGGCTGCTGGGTCTTTTGGTTTACTTAAGATGTTTTGGAGGGCTTTAGCACTGATGATGTTACCTAGGCAGGTAATGAAAGACTCCACAGTTCAGCCCTGAGCTACATATAATCTCTTTTTGCTAATTTAGAAGTCCTAAGATGAATAAAAGTACTTCTACTAATTTCAGTGGGTTAGTGCTCATTTGAATAATGTTCTTACCCAGCTCCTCTTGTGGAAGGTTGGGTTGTTGCTTTGGTAGTTGTTGCTTTGGTAGTGGAGCATGTTAATATATTGTTTTCTACTACAGATTGGGGTTACTATGGTAACTAATCATTTTGGCCGGGTGAAAAGGTTGAATTCAATTGTCTCCTTTTCACGTGTTAATGGTTGCAGCACCTGGGGGGAGGAATGTGCCTGGACTTGTTTTAGTTTGTTTCTCTTCTGTGCAGACATGTAGAGAGTCAAGTTGCTCTCACTGAGAGCCCAAGACTTTTAAATATGTTTTGCTTTCGTTCTGCTTTCTGTAAATAAATTATTTTTATAGAAATGCCTGGTGTGTGTGACTTTTCTGATCTCTCCTGGGCCAAAGGCTTTCCCAGCAATCTGCCAACAGAGCACTTGGTTAGTGTGGGTTGTTTTCTGATAGACTTGTGTTTCTAGATTGCCACCATTTCCTCTGCTGATGAGGATATCCAGGAAGGCTAGTGTGTTGTTTTCTTCTTCCCTTGTGAATTTTATTCCTTTGACGATGTTGATTGTTTCATGGGTCTTCTCTAGTTGTTCCTTTTTTATTGTGACAAAGGTGTCATCTACATACTGGTTCCATATTTTTGGTTGTATGTGTGGAAGTGCTATCCTTTCCAGATGCTGTAATGGTTGCCTATCCCAAACACTCAGACTCACGAGAGGTTACTTAAATGAAATCTGATTTATTAGGGAAATTATGACAGCGCGCCAAATACAAACTAAATACCCTCGGCTCTGAACGTAATCCCTCCCCCCTACCAGCCATAGCAACCACCCCCCTCCCAGGTGCTGGTAACCTTTTCTACACATCCTGGGAAAGCAACCTTGAATACATGAGATAACCCAAATACATTCCAACCCAGCAGCGAACAGATAAGAACTCCCCGAAGAGGAATCTTCCTCCCTTCTGAGATCAAACACGTATCAGGCTAATGACATGCGAAACATTACGATGTACCAAGCACATTGAAACGGTGAACATGACAGATGCTGCATTATGGTCTCTGCTATGAGTCCTGAGAGTGGTGATCCCATGGGTGTTCCTCTGATTTGTTGGTATGTTTGTCCATCAAACTGAAAGAAGGTAATGCAGAAGTTGATGAGGTCCATGATTCTGGGTAATTCAATCTTAGTGCATATGGCTAGGTCAGGTGTTTGTGTATTCATTCATTCATTCATTCATTCATTCATTCATTCAATTTATATAGCTGCCCATCTCAGACCAGTGACTCTGGGCAGCTAACAAGTGAGGTGTGTAGTACTACTGCCATGGACTCTTTCACTAGTTCTGGATCTATGGACATAAAGAGTGCTGTGACATCAAATGAAACCATGATTTCATCTTCATTTTTAGGTCTTTGATTTGCTGGAGGCACTGTAGTAGGGAGTTGATAGAATATTTACTCCTCTCTGTGAGACATCCAAGCATTTTTGTAAGTTTTTTGGCTATATTGTATGTTGGGGTCCATGGTAAATGCAACTGGATGAAGAGGTATGTTGGGCTTGTGTATTTTTGGGCACCCATAATAATGTCCATGGAAGCATGGGAGGATCATGGGCAAATTGCACAGAGTCAAAATAATAATGTTAGAAGAAGGTATTAGCCATCAGAAGAAAGAGCTCAGTCAGGAGAAATGTTTTAAGTAACTTTAAACAAAGATTTGACTAAAGTAATAATGTAATTCCCTTTTAATAAAACCTGAATAATTGCAGACCTGATTGCTATTGAAAGACTTTGGAAAAATGTTCCTGACAATGGTGGGAACATTTCTGTAGTTTGTTTACTTCAGTGTTATAAATTCTGATAAAACAAATTAAGTGCAATGTTCACTATAAGAAAAAAACAATCTAACTGGGCAAGAAATCCGGAGGCAGGAAAGTGTCTTCACTAAATGTTTGCTAGAAGTATGAGTAGAATAGCTTTTCTCCTCTCTATCCTTCTTTTTTTTTCATCACCTTTAAAACTAAGTTTCCACTATTTACAAGGGGGAGAAGATTGATTATGCTAGAGTTTTTGACTTGCAATCCTGGAATCATTTTAGGAGATCAGAAAGATTATGAATCCTGCAGATCCAGGTCTTTTCCCAATCTGCCCCAGTATGCCCACAGACTTCTCTTTTTTGCCATCTCTGACATCAGAGCAACAAGTTTTCATAGTGACAGAAAGTAGAGTTGTGATTCAGCATTTTCACTCCAGGGTTGGGTTTTCTATCTTGATAAGGAAAGTAGTAAATAAAAGACAGTGAATAATAACTATATATCTAGATGTGGGGTGAGTAGGGCATTTCCAAAGGATTGGTGGCAGATATGGTTGTAATTCGCAGGTTGGAGGATGGCATGAAGAAGATAAGCCCCTTTCTTTTAGCATTTGAAGTCTGTTATAACTGGTATTGCTAAACATTGGAAAATTAACTCTTGCCATTTTGAGGCAAGGAACACTAAATCTAGAGTGCAAACCCTAAAATTGGCCAGAGGTAATTTGAAATAAAGTGATCCACCCCTGATAAATTTCTTCCAGAAAACCAAGAAAAAATGTTGAAAATCCCAGTTCTGCCCACATAAATTACACGATCCTACCAACTTCGCATTATTGACCACGGTTGTTTCAAAATGTAGTGTAGCCCATGGTCTCCTGACCACTTCTGCTGTAATTTCATGACCTATCAGTATAAAGAACAGAGTAAATAAATTTGGAAATGGATGGTATCAAATAAAAAACAACTTCTGAACAGACACATTCATGCTAAAGGAAGACTGTGAAATAATACTCACATAAATAGCTTTCTTTGCAATGTTACACACTGTTCCACCATGCAGAGAAACACATAGGTACCCTATAGGTATAACATTGCTTATGCTGCTGCAATTCCATTTCAGTACAAAAAAGAATCCAAACTTTAGGAGGGTAATACAAAAGAAAATTTGGCAACTTTGTATCAACACAGAGATTTCTGATATATTTATTTAGTTTACGGAGTGCTCTGTGTAGCCAACTCTATCCTTTTTCAAGTCCATTGTTCCCACCCACCTCCTGTCCAATTACACTGAATAGCCTAGTAAGTCATACATGATACAGATTGAAACAAAATTCAGAACAAAGGAGAAAAAACAGAATGGAGTTGAGATCCAAGGTTGAATGTAGGGAGTACATGTACTGATCATAGTATTTTATTATGACTCCTTCCACTCAAGAATCAAACCTCAAGGAGTAAAATCTCAGCCTGCATCTCTTATTTTGAATGCAATGCTTTCTGTTACTGCTGGGGCCCAGAACGCCCTTCTGCCACGATAACTGATGAAGTGGATGGGCCTCTGCTTCACTTCAACAGCTCTTCCACATAATATCTCAGAAGCGTCTTGCAGTTGCTCAAAGGACTGCCTCATTAAAAGATTTGCACAGGCCTAATAATACTGCATATACCAAAGTCAGTAACTAGCAGCCATTGAGTCTTTATTATCCTCAAGAATTTGTCTGATCTCTTTTTAAAGTCTTCTAACTGGCCATCCATCCCTGCTGACATTAATAATAGCAAATGTCACGCTTAAGCTATACACTGTGCAATGAAGTCCTTCCTTTCAGTTGTCCTCTATCTCCACTATTCCATCTCATTTGCTGCTTTTGGCTTCCACTATTATGTGAAATGAAGAGAGGAAAGCACATTTGTATTCACTTTGTACATAATTTTATATGCCTGTATCACACACCTTTTATGTACCTTTATCTCTAAACCAAAATATCTATTCCAGTTTTATCCCACTGCAATCCAAAGTGACTCTCAGTGGCTTATGCTATATGTTATATACATCTGTGTGTGTGTGTATGTTGTACCTTTCTGTCACAGACAAGCTGCTGTGGTCTGTTTGATCATTTCAGTTGCCCTTCTGGTATCTTTTCCAACAACATCCTTTTTGAAATGCAATGACAAGAACTTTATACTTTATTTCAGTAGTTCAGTGACAGTAATACGATGCAGCCCGCAGGATGGAATTAAGCCTGCACCACCCTTAAGAATTATGAAGTTAAAAGCACAGCTGAAAGTGGGCATACCATTTCAAAAAACCTATCTGAAGTTTCTGAATACATGTGGGGATGTTTTTTATTTTTTTGGTTCCAATCTGGAGAAGCTGTTGGGGGCCACAGTCTCCCAGTAGATAGGAACAAAATTTGATTGTTACCTGTGCATGGCCTTCCTTCCTTCCTTCCTTCCTTTGCAAATATTTATATACCACCCAATTCATATACTCCAGGTGAGTTACAAAATGAAAAAGAAAAATTTTATTGTGAACCACCCAGGGTCCTTCATGTGGGGGAGATAGGCAGTGATAAAAATATGATAAATAAATAAATAAATAAATAAATAAATAAATAAAAAATAAATATTCACGTCAGAACCATAGAACCACAGCACAGTTATCATATTCTGCAAAATATATTTATTGATGGCTATTTATTTAGACAATTCTTTATAGACCTCTCATTTCCTAAAGGGCTTAAGGCAGTTTACAATACCATACAATCAAAAAACAGCAATTTGAGGCCCACTCACAACTCAGCTACCTAATTAACGCAGTCAAAAGTCTTCCTAAAACCAAGCAATTGGGGACATTTCTGATCTTGGGAGGCAGAGTGTTCCAAAGGCAGGGACAGCTGCTGAGAACGCCCATTGTGGAACACCCATGGGACAAATTGAGTCTAGAAGGGGTGGGCAGTCCTGTAATCACCCAGGAGCTGAATCACATAGGACTTTAAAGATAATAATCAGCCCTTTCAGTTGGACTTGGAAGCAAATCAGCAGCAAATGCTGTGATCACAGCATAGGTATTATGCTGCTAAATCTGCCGCCTCCAGTTAGCAGAGAAGTCACCACATTATGAACTGAAGCTTCCAAGTCATTGTCAAAGACAGTCCCATGTACAGTGGGTTACAGTGGTTTGATTGTGAGATGATGAGTCACCGTTGCCAGGGCATCCTGGTGGAAAAAAGGCCCACCATTGGGGTACCATCCAAGGCTGGGCAAATACCCCTGGCCTTGACCTCCTTCTGCTACTCTAGCAAAAGCCATAAGTGCAGGAATATCTCCAAAGGTTGGACCTGCCACTTTAGGGACAGTGTCAAGGCCAACGATAATGCTGGAATCAAGCCAAATCAGTAATTTACTAACAGTAGTTCTCTGTACAGGGCTTTAATCTGACCTTAGTGTACTTTCACTTATCCAGGCCCTCAGAGTCTCCAAACTCCAGCCTGGTTGCTAAACAATATTTAAAAATATACAAAATCATTCGCCCAAATACCGAATTAAATAGCATAGTTTTTGCTACCTTGCAAATTGCCAATGAGAAAAGTGTGAGCTGTACCCCTGGAGGCAGGATGGTCCATAGCATGGGGATCATAACAGAGAAGGACTGTTTTCAGGCCTGGTCTCCCTGGTTGTTATTTATTTTAAGTAATATTAACGTTTTGCTGTTTATGGCCTGATTTACTCTTCCAGGCAACCTTATTGTCCAGTTCTATGGGATATTACTCACTGTCTCCATCCTATCATGACCTTTGGAATATGTCTGTATACCATGACTTGCAACAACCTTTTCAGTCTATAATCCATTAATCTGGCCTAGAAGAGGCACAAAATATTTTGAGAAGATAACAGTGCTCATAACAGTACATTCTAAACAGAGATGCTATTCTAAATATATGGCTTCAGATTAATGAAAATTCTTCATCTTTTACACATAGTTTGTAGATGTGCAGAATTGTCTTATTGTCATATTATACCTTCAGTTCACTGTTGTTTTGTTGTGCCAGAATCTGCTGTTGAAACTCTTTTGTTGCATTGCTCATTCTTTTTCCTGCACTTGTAGAGAGGAATGCAAAAGAAATCCATCATGGGTTTCTTTTCAAATAAAAATGGAGTAATCCACTAAAATGGAATCCATTACAATATGAACAGGCAACGTTTCATAAAATCTGTGAAAGTTCCAATTTCTTGTCTCAGAACTTGCATACAATAAAGTGTACATTTGAGGACACTGCATACAGAGTGAAGCACTGGGAAATATTTAAAATGTGGACCTTATTTCTCTTAATAGAAAGAATGATAAACTAATACTTGAATTGATGCCCCAATGGGGATCAGCACATCTGTACTTTTTGCACTTTGAATTCTTGTTAATGTTCTCAAACAAGTTTTCAGGTTGGTTGCACACTCTGCCTCTGACTCTGATGTCTATTCTTATAAGTTTGGAAGATGTGTTATGTTGTCCTCTGCCAGCTGCATTTGCCACACCTTATTTGCTTTGCCTCAGCAGGTGGCAGCATTTACCTGATCTTGTCTGATTTTAGAAGCTCAGCAGGATTGGGCCTGGTTAGTACTAGGATGGGAGATTGCCTGAGAGTTCCAGGGCTTTTGGCTGGGTTGGGAAATTAACAACAATGACAACAACAAAAACTCCCAGAAGAAGACAGTAGCAGACCACTTCTACAAGGCTGCCAAGAAACTGAATGAAGTAATGTCATTTTTATCTTTATAACTGTTAATGACTGAACAAAATGAAGAAAGCATCTGATTGCAGCCTTGCAGTTTGAGACTGAATTCTTAGTTTTCAGTGAAGGTTAGGTCACATGGCTTCCCTCCCTTTACAGGTAGTCCCACTTAACAACCATTCATTTAGTGACAATTCGGACTTACAACAGTGTTGAAAAGAACGACTTATGACTGGTTCTCACACTTATGACTGTTGCAGTGTCCCCACAGTCACATAATCATGATTTGAGCGCTTGGCAACCGGTTCACATTTATGACCGTAGCAGTGTCCTGTGGTCATGTGATCGCCATTTTTTACCTTCCTGGTCAGCTTCTGGCCAGCAAAATCAATGGGGAACTGTGTGATTCACTTAATGACCATGTGGTTCACTTAATGCCTATGGTGATTTGCTTAACGACCGCTGAAAAAAAGGTTATAGAATCGGGTCAGATTTGCTTAATGACTGCTTTGCTTAGCAACTGAAATTCCAGTCCCAATTGTGGTCGTTAAGTGAGGACCACCTGTATATCTCTTACAAGACGGAAGAGGAGAAAGAATGGACAGGATGTCTTTTGGATTCTTTCAAAAGTATGTGTGACATTGCATTTGAGGACCCTGTAGGCTAAGTCTAGACATAGCAGTGCCACTGGGAATAGCATGTGCCATGCCCACATTTATTTATTTATCAAATTCAAATAGCCGCCCATCTCAATACATGAGTCTGGGCAGCTCACAAACAGTTAAAAACAATATAAAAATAGCAAAAGAATAATTTAAAACAATAAAAACCATATAAAACCATATTAAAAACCATATCACAAAAATTACAGCTGAGGTGAGGACTTCCATTCATAACAGTCAATACAGCCACGGAACAGGTTCTATCGCATTCCTGGGTCTCCATGTTTGCCAGAACCATTGGAACACTGATAAACCATGTCCAATGTGGGGGGCAGGGAAGTAAACTTTCAAACATAGGGGGTAATGTAAAGTGGGGAAGGGGCATTCACAAATGTGGTGGTCAGGATTAGGAAGCCTGGTGAGTTGATTTGGGTGATACACCAGAGGCAACATATTTCTCATTTGCATATTAAAGTGTTATTCCAGAGGAAATATACCTGAAAATACATCTGTATTTGGTTATACAAATGAACAGTAACAATATCCTACCTCATGCTGCAGAATGATCTCACATCTTTTTCTAGACACATAAATTCTTTTGCACTTACTGGCTTTTGAAGGAGAAATGGCTCCTTGACAGAGAAGTCTACATGGATTCTTCATATTTTAACTACTATTCCACACAGAAAGATTGAGCAGATTTAATCACAACAGAAGGGGCAGTAATGCAGACACTAGATAGCAGTTGTTCCCATTGTGGCATTGTGTTAGAGGGAGGGACACTTCATTTTGTGCTGGCTTAAGGGCTTAGTTCTCCTGCACACCAAGCAGTTCGAAAACATGCAAATGTGAGTAGATCAATAGGTACCGCTTCGGCGGGAAGGTAACGGCGTTCCGTGAGTCATGCTGGCCACATGACCCGGAAGTGTCCTATGGACAACGCCGGCTCCAAGGCTTAGAAACGGAGATGAGCACCGCCCCCTAGAGTCGGACTCGACTGGACTTTACGTCAAGGGAAACCTTTACCTTTACCTAAGGGCTTAGTTACTCAAAGTCCTTGCAATTACTAGACTCTCAAGACTGTATTGCAAGGTGAACTAAGATGCTCTCAGTGCAAGCAGATTGAAGAAGGAAACATTGTTCCATGCATTGGTTTTGGATTTCTCATCTGAAGCAGCGTTTAATGTTTTAATGACAACTGCAGTTTAATGGTTCCTCAGGCAGGAGGTTAAAAGCTCAAATTAGCAAAGATAGGGGGGTATAGGCTTCTAGAACATATCTGTTTAAGCAAACTGCAAGGTAAGTGATATTGAATAATACATTCAATATTGAAGAATAAATACTACTATCTTCTGTTACTGCTGGTGCTACTATACTTTAGTTCCTTTTCTTTGAGGGAACACACAAAAAACCAACTATAGAAACAAATTAAAGAAAAAAGTAGATGACCAGTCTAACGAAGGACCAATCACAATAGAAGGGGCAGTAATTCAACAGCTGAATCACTGTTGAAATTCTGAAATTTTAGCTCCCCTTACTATTTGCTAAACCAGATAGTGTTTTTTGCAATAATATTAAGATGGTTACGATGGTTAAACTGTAGGAACCACTTCAGGACTAACATCTAAACCACTTACATGGTCTAAACAACAACAACACAACAACAATTGTTTACACTCAGTGTGGATAGCAACACCTTAGAGGGAAATACCAATATTCAAAAGGACCTTGCCAGTTTGGAATAATGGTCAGAAAACAGAAAGATAAATTTTAGCATGGACAAATGCATAAGTCCTATAATAGATGTGGAAATACCAAAGGTATGAGTGCAGGATCAGGTGGTGGTGGTGAGGGATCATAGTGGGTAGCATACCCCAAAAGAGTGTGTGTGTGGAAGTGTGAGACATGTGGCTCTGCACTCTTACATTGTGAGAATATACCCAATTAAGACTCATAAAGCTGTATTCTTTTGTTACAGAAACTGATGTCTCATTGTTCCCACCTCTAATGCTTTGTGAGGACGAATCTTTAGGACCAGTGCATGAGAAAACTGTGCTATAAAAAAAATGGAATTAGTGATCAGTGCTATTTCAATGCAGCAAAAAGAAACAAAGAATAATATGATTAATGCCATAATAAATATTACATACGACAGTGAATTAAATAGTTTTTTACCTGCCTATTTGATTTAATAACAACACTAACAATAAAAACACCAATAATAGCTTATCCTATAACACATAGGATAAACTCTTTCTCAGTTTAGTGCCTTCCAGTAAGCTGGAAATTGTAGTGCATATTTGAAGAGCACCAGGTTGGGAAAGGATGTGATACAGACAATGACATTTTAGAAGTGACCTGAAAAAATAATTCAGTATTCAAACCCACAGTGCAATTACTCAGGTGGTAATAGATACTTCATAAATTTCCAGCGTGCACACACACAGACACACACATGAATTCATTAGGGCAAAATTAATGATTTCAGGAAAATGAGATGACTGATTTTCTAAGAGGGAAAACAGGTATCACCTAAGGCTAGTTTTTAATTCTTTTCTTCCTTGACTAAAGGCAGTACTAAGCAGAATATGTAGCAGTGAGGACAATTAGATTTCAAGTCACTGATGTGAAACATTTTGAATATTATTGTGGTCAATATTATGTCACGTTCAAGAATTAAACAACTTGTTTTCCTGGAAAAGGTAACAGCATTATTTCCTAACAATGTGCAGGTTGGAATACTGCTAGATAAATTTGACTTGCTTTTGTTACAAAAATTATTTCCTCTGATTCCTAGAAATTAGAAGGCAGAAGGCGAATTACCCATAAAAATGGCCGAAAATGGCATTCCATGTGTAAATGGCAACCACTGAGGCAGTGAGCAATCAGATCCATTATTACTATAACCTATTCTTTCTGAATGTCAGTATTCTGATAACAGCAGGACACGCATGGCCTTTCAGAGTTCTCCACCAAGTTAATGGGCAAAGAAATTTGGTTGCATGATTTCTCAAAATTTCTCCAGTGGAAGAAGTTCTCCAACAACTTTTCAAATTTTCCCTTTGTGATAACAGCTGTATTTTTACTAAAAAAAAAAGCTCAATGGAAGCATTCCCTTGTGATTTTGGGATTTCTTTGATGCATGAGAAACAGGGAAGTCACCAACTGTTCGAGAGTATATTGCATAAGGAAAGACCCTTAGCCAACTTGCAACTAAATAAATGCAACAGCCCCACACTCCACCCATGAGAATTTCTCTGAATTCTCTTCTTTGCAAGAAAAGGGAAGTCAAGAGAATCTTTCATGAAATTGAATTGTAACTGATAGGGAAGAAGTTCAAGACAACCTCTCTGCCTGGCACTAATTTAGATCTGTCAACCAGCAAGTTTCTGGAACCAGCAAGGAAAAAGAACAAACTGATGGTTTCTTCTTTCCATAAAGACATTATTGACTGTGTGATAAACCTGAGAGCCTCATAGCAGCCAGAGGCATCGCAACATCTGCCTATTAAGAACAGATTTTCCAAGGATCAGGAGAGAATTGAGATGTGGTGTCCTGGCTTGACCTGCCTGGTACCTATAGTTTATTTATTTATTTATTTATTGAATTTGTCACCGCCCATCTCCTCCAAGTGGAGGAACTCTGGGTGGTTTACAATATAAAACAATAAATACACAATAAAATTTCAATATAAAACACATTATAAAACAATTTTGCAGAGCTACCAAATATAATAAAATCCAGATGGCTATGGTCTCATTCAGTTGTTGTATAGGAGGGGCACTTCAAGGTACTAGCCAGCCCCAAGTATGACTATTCTCCCTGCCCCAAGCCCGGTGGCAGAGCCAGGTCTTCAACTTCCTCCGGAAGGCTAGGAGTGATGGGGCTAATCTCACCTCCGGGGACAAGATGTTCCAAAGGGCGGGTGCTACTGCAGAGAAGGCCCGCCTCCTGGACCCCGCCAGATGGAATTCTCTTATCGACGGGGTCCATAGCATGCTCTCTCTGCACGATCGGACAGGCTGATGAAACGGGGAAGAGGCGGTCCCTTAGGTAACCTGGTCCCATGCCATGTAGGCCTTTATAGGTGATAACCAACACCTTGAATTGGACCTGGAAGCAGACTGGTATCCAATGCAGCTTGCGTAGCAGAGGTGTTATGTGTGCCCTTCTAGGGGCGCCAAAAATAGCCCACGCACTGCATTCTGAACCAGCTGAAGCTTCCAGATACCCTTCAAGGGTAGCCCCATGTAGACCGCATTGCAGTAGTCTACATGGGAGATAACAAGGGCATGAGTGAGTGTTCGAAGGGCTTCCCGATCCAGGAAAGGGCGTAACTGGTGCACAACATGAAGCTGTGCAAAGTCCCTTCTGGCCACGGCTGCCACCTGCTGTTTGAGCAGGAGCTGTGAGTCCACGACCCCAAGTTACGCACTGGGTCTGTCTGGGGCAGTGCAACCCCATCCAGAACCAAAGATGACAAAGTCCCAGATACGGAAGAGCTCTTAACCCACAGCCCCTCCATCTTACCAAGGTTCAGCTGAAGCCTGTTGTTCCCCATCCAGGCCCCTACAGCCCCCAGGCACCTGGAAAGGGCAGCTACGGCATCACTTACATCACCTGGGATGGAGATATACAATTGAGCATCGTCAGCATAGTGATGATACCTCATCCCATGGTGATGGATGATCTCACCCAGCGGTTTCATGTAGATGTTGAATAGGAGAGGAGAGAGAACCAAACCCTGCGGCAGCCCGCAAAGGAGGGATTGAGGGTCGGATCTCTCACTCCCTATCACCACCGATTGGGACTGGCCCTGGAGGAAGGAGGTGGATCAGCATAGAACCATGCCACCCACCCCCAACTCCTGGAGCCGACCCAAAAGGATACCATGGTTGATGGTATCGAAAGCCGCTGAGAGGTCAAGAAGAGCAATGATGGATGCACTACCCCCATCCCACTCCCGCCAGAGATCATCCATAAGTGCGACCAATGCCGTTTCTGTCCCATATCCTGGCCTGAAACCTGACTGAATGGGGTCTAGATAATCTGTTTCCTCCAGAACCCTCTGGAGCCGTAATGCCACCACTTTCTCAACCACTTTCCCCAAAAAAGGGACGGTGGGAGACTGGATGAAAATTATCCAGTATAGTAGGGTCCAGTGATGGTTTCTTGAGGAGAGGGTGTACCAGTGCCTCCTTAAAGGCAGTTGGAAACACCCCCTCCCTCAAGGATGTATTGACCATTGCCTGGACCCAGCCACATGTCACCTCCTGGGCAGCTTTCACCAGCCAGGAGGGACATGGGTCTAGATGACAAGTGGTGGCATTTACTGTCCGGAGGATCCTGTCCACTTCTTCAGGTCCAACAGGATCAAACTGTTCCCGGATAACATGGTATGTACAATCCCTGGGTATATCCACAGACCATGCCTCATGCTTGGAATCTAATGTAGAATGGATCCGAGCGATTTTGTCTGCAGATGCTCCAAAAACTCCTCTACACAGCCCTGTAGGTGGGTCACTGTGCCCACCTTCCCCAACAGAGATTGTGTGATTTTAAACAGGGCCGTTGGGTAGAATTCGCTGTAATCCACGGGGAGCATCGAGTTCAATGAGGTAAGAGAGGTCGCACAGGCGCGATTCTGTCCAAGGCCCCAGCTGCCTCTCTATTCCAGGTGGCAGCTAGGACCTCTGCTGGACCATGCAGCAGATCATTGGGTATAACCCCCAGCTCCCTCTGAAATCCAACTGGGTCCATCAGTCGCCGGGGGCGGACCAATCAAATGGGTCCAGACTCCCTGCGGAGGAGGGTGGCATAAGAAAATCTCAGGGCCACCAGGGTGTGATCTGACCATGACAATGGGGATAGCTGTAAATGACCCCTCAGGTCACATTGCCACTGCTCTGACAAGAAAACTAAGTCCGGGGTGAGGCCACTGTCTCAAGTCGAGTCCCAAATAATCTGAATCAGGCCCATGGCTGCCATGGTAGCCGTGAACTCCCGAGCCGCCTCCGAGGCACGTCCCAGGGATGGCAGGTACAAGTCCCCCAGAACCATGAGTCTGGGGAACTTCACCCCCAACTCTGAGACTGCCTCAGGCAGGGAGGTTGCCACGCAGCAGGGAGGCTGGTACAGCAGCAACACTCCCAACTGCTCTCGGGCATCCAACTTGAAGAACAGGGTCTCACAGCTGGCCACTTGTGGAGCAGCACCCCTGAAGGCCACCAGAGACTCCCGGATGACAACTGCCACCCCTCCTCCCCTGCCCTGAGGTCTTGGCTGGTACCATACCATAAACCCAGCCAGGCACATTTCCGAAAGGGGCACCCCCCCTTCAGGGCCCAGCCAGGTTTCAGTAATACATGCCAGGTCTGCCCCCTCCTCAGTGAATGCAAAGGACCTCCAGACAGACACAACTTGACATAAGAGCAAATTGTAATGGATTTTTGAAGGCTTAATTCAGCTTTAAAGGATGCAAAAGAAACATTCTCATAAATGGTATAAGATGGTGATCCTCTCTTGTCAGAAAGATGGAACAGAAATTAATTATTTTAGATCTTCAGTAAGGCCACAAAGGGAGGAAAAGTAGACGCAGGTTATACACAACTTCTCGGAAGTCAGTCAATAGAAGGCATAAATACTGTGCAGGAGCACTGTGGCTTTCTGATTGTTGAATGCCCATGTGATTAGGACTTTGTAGAGACAAGAAGTCAGCATTCAGTGGGCAGATAAGGGGAAATCCACAGAGCCAACAGCATAACATGCCCCAGAACTGAGGGAAATGCCCTAGAGGTAGCACACGCAATTTCTCTTCTACTGCAACTTACAGAAGAAAATTGTGAAAGCAAAATGATAAAATTGGAGCAGGATGGGCAATAGGATGCTGTTTCTCCCTCCCTTTTACTGCCAGAAGGTGTTCCAGATCTCTTGTCACTGTTCAGCTACAAGAATTGCTCATAAATCTAACTTATTAGTCTACCTAGCAGTTCCATATTGATCTTCTGCAGCACCCTGCCCAGTTTTTGTAGTTGTAAGAGTCTAATTATTGAATGTTGTAGTAATAACCAGTACTTTTTGAGTTAGGGAGCAGGTACCTTGGGTGAGATATTAGTTAATAAACAGGGCAATTTTATATCTTGTCTTAGGGCCCTAAGAACTCCAATGTTAGGGATGTGCAAAATTTAAAAAATCTGAAAATACTTGAATTGGAAACAGGTTGATCCAGTCATTACACAAATGCTTTGAACCCTAACCCTATCCTACCTCCTGCCCTACCCAATCTCTTGTAAAGATAACAATGGCATAGCAAAAGTGAAAATGGAGAGATCTTTGCATCCTTTGTTCCTTTCTTGGGAATTTATTTTTTAACAGTCCATACTATTGTTCAGAATGGAAGGCTGTTTAATTAGACTACTTTTCAAGGTTGTCTGAATATTTCCTTAAACTACAGGTGTCAGTAGAGTTAGGATCCTCTGAATCATCATTTCTTTCTTTAGGCTAACTTACCTAACTTTACAGTTTCTGATGCTGATATATTTGTGAGGAAATGGGAGTGCACAATTCATCCATTCAAAAAAGCCACAAAAAAGGTGTCACTTTGAATAGAGAGCTTGATGAACCATAAAAGAGTACTCTTCACAATAGCAAGTGGGTTTAAAGAAACACTCGGCTATCTATTTCCTTTGAAAGCAGATGAAGAGCATCGTTAAGCTAGCCAAGATATTCTTAACTGGCGAAGAGAACAATAATGCTATGACTTGGACTAACATGTAAGTTTACAAAGAAAATAACGTTTCAAGACAACTTCCATCATAAAGATTACTGACAGAGTGGCTGAAATATGCAGTATCATTTTATGTAAAGCTGAAATATCTGCTGGAATAAGACAGAAGCTTTTTGTATAAACTATTTCAATTGTTCCCTAGTATATATTTTTCTGTGCTGTAGGCTTCTATGAAAGACAGTTAAAAGGGATCAATAAAAGAAAGTAACACTGCCTGAAAACTCAGTCTACAAAGGCCTTCCCAGTAGCATGCAAATATCCAAGATGTTATGAAGTGGTAAATCTTTATAAGCCAATGCTTCTGCAAAAAATGTACAACTCTCAAGTCAAGTGTCCTCTCAAGGGACTGATCTCTATCAGTTTTTCTCTCCCAGTATGAAAAGCTGAATGGAAGAAATGTCAACTCATTGGTCTCAAATGATCATGATACACTTCTTTTTGAAACTGTATATTGCAAATCCCAATGTGACTTTTCATAGGGTTGGAAAGGACCTTGGAGGTCTTCTAATCTAATCCTCTGCCCAGGACAAGAATCCTCAGACCATCCCAGACAAATGGCTGTCCAACCTTTGAAAGATTCCAGTGATGAAGCACCCAAAACTCCAGGAAGCATGGTGTTTCACTGCTTAATAGCTCTCAGGATCAGGAAATTCCTCCTTATTTCATGTTTGAATCTCTCTCTGTAAAGCTTCCACCCATTGGGTCTTGTGCTAGTCTTGGACACTATGGAGAAAAAAACATATGCCCTCTTCCCTGTGACAGCCCTTCGAGTATTAGAAAACTGGTATCATGTCTCCCTTTAGCATTCTCTTCATTAAGTTAAACATCTCCAGTTCTTTAAATCAATCTCCATAGGATTTAGCCTCCAAGCCCCATGCCATCTTTGTTACTCTTTTCTGCACTCTTTCCAGTTCCTCAGCATCCTTTTTATATTGTGGTAACCAAAACTGGACACAGCATTCCAGGTGCGGTCTGACCAATGCAGTCTAGAGTAGAACTATCACTTCCTGTGATTTTAACATTATATCTCTATTGATGCAGCCCAAGACTGCACTGCCTCTTTTGGTAGCTATCGCAGACTGCTGACTCACATTTAATCAGTAGTCTACCAGTGTTAGATATAAAAATAATGAAACCCGGACCAGAGATCTCTGAAAAGGAACCTACTTTATTTGAGCGGTTTGCAAAGCGCAGTGGGCACCTCGACCAGGCTACGCAGAGTCTGATTGAAAGGAGAGATGCCACACCCGAAATTACAAATACACACTTTCTTATACCTTTCCCTGTTCCCCCCCCCTTTTTCTGGCCTGTTTCCCCATTGGCTGGGTACTTCCAGACGCACAATCTTCCGACCGTCTCATCCCCTGGACCCCTCTATCTTATTTTGCTTACGCTTGTTAAAATTCTTATCTCCTTGTTTAGCACATCCTGGAGGAGCCTCCATTTGATGTTGTTCTTATCACACATTTGGTATATGTCTCATCTGTTGGTCATTGTTAGGCTACAAGACATCTGAAGGCTAAGCTTTTAATTACTTAGAGGCCCATTGCTTCCCTTCGTTCCTTTTGGAAGTGTTCTAAGTTGTTACCTTATTTGTAAGCATGCCAGTCTCCACCTTATCTTGAAACACTCCAAGCACTCCAAGGCTTTTACACATTTAAATCTTTACCTGTGTTAGTTCTTATCATTTGATGAGTTTTCCCCACTATCTCCTTCGTGTTGGTTTAAGTATTTAACATTGTGTGGCTCACTAGCTTGAACTTATTTACACATATTGCTTCCCCTTTGCTCCTTTGCTATTAGCTAATATTAGTATTTACACCTTAAAATCTCCCCCAACCACAATCTATATGATATTGCCTTATATGGCTATATATATATATAGATCTTCCTTATTTCTTTACAAATTGTATTTTTCCATATCTTGCACCAGGAGACCCAGATTCTTCTCACAAGTACTTTTAAAACAAATTCCGATAAATATACCACTGATAGTATATTGCATAAGAAGCTCAATGAAGCACTGTTTTGTACATCAGTCATTCCCCCAAAGGATATCTTCCAGAGGCATTGGGCTAAAGCATCCATCAGCTGTCAACACCACACATCTGGATTGCAACAGGTTAAGAGTGGTTTCTCTGCATGTTACTAAGTAAAAAACTCAATGCATTAAATAGGATTTGCTCCTTAATATGCTTGATCAGCTTGATGTCATGGATTTCTAAGATTCCATAAGGTTCTTTGTTGTTTTTAATGTTCTTAAAGTACACCAATATGGATACATCATCTGCTATGGTAATTGAGGACTAGATTTGACAAGATCAGAAGCAAACATCCGCAGACCAGGCTATTTTGTTGTAAAAGTAATGATACCCAGGAGTCAACTGCTCTTCCCACCAAAAAGTGTTAAGCTCTTAGCTCATTAGACCACACTTGCTTCTACTATAAATAGTGCTTGTATCTTACAGTTGCAAATTTCATCTTTAACAGTTTTCCTAGTTCTTGGAATAAATGTATTTATTAATGTAAGGATCGAGTCTGATTCTGAGGCTGAGGAAGGGGAAATCGAAACTTATGCTAGACAATTCAGGGAAATTGAAACTCAGAGTGACTTAGCAGAGCGGGAAAGTCCTGAGCAGCCGATTGGACAGAACCAAGAGCTGGAGAGAAAACCACCAATCAGCGCAAGGGAGAGGCGAGCCAAAAAGTGCACCAAGTAAAAGGAAGCTCGATTGGTTCCAGAGGAAAAATGGCACGAAGGAAACAAAATAAAGAAGAGTCAGCACAAGGACTGGGTTGCTGGAGACAAATGTTCCACTGAGCTAACAGCTTCTTTAGAAGAAGAAAAGCTGGAACTGATCTTGGAGCACTGCCCTGTAGCTGCTACAGAATCAGAGCCTTCCCAGTCCTCTGTACCTTGCCTTGCTGCCTTGCTGCGCCATCCAGCCGAGACTTGCCTCGCCGCCTTGCCGTGCAATCCAGCCAAGCCTTGCCTTGCCATTTTGCCTCAAAGCCCGGCTGAGTCGTGCCTTGCTGTTCTTCCAAAAAGGTCCATCGAGTTGGGTCCTGTTGCCTTGTCTCAAAGCCCAGTTGAGTCTTGCCTTGCCTCCCAGCCAAAAAGACCAGCTTTAGTCAAGTCCTGCCATCTTGCCTCAAAGCTCGGTCACGTCCTGCCTTGCCCCCCATCACGAGGTCCTGCCAAGTCCAGTCCGGTTGCCTCGCCACAGAATCCAGTTGAGCCTAGCCTTGTCACCTCGTTGCGATCCCTAGCTGAGGTTTGCCTTGCGGTCCTGCCTTGTTCTCCAGCTGAGGCTGGTTCAGTTGCCTTTCCTCCAGTCTCTGCCAAGTCCTGTCACACCTCCTTGCCTCAGCCTCCAGTCAAGTCCTGCTTAGCCACCTTGCCGTGGGTCCTGGTTGAGTTCCATTCAGCCACATCGCCTTGCTCTCCAGCTGAATCTGACTTTGCTGTCTTGCCAAGCTATCTGCCATTGCCCAGTTGGCCTTGAATTGAATTATTAATTTAAGGACAATTATTGATTGTAAATAGTTCTATTGTAAATAAAGAATTCCATTTTACTTCCTAGTCATCTCATAGTCTAAACGGAACAATTAAAGAACTATGTCCTTGTATCACTGCTAGCAAAGCTTCTAGTTGTACTACTGGCTGGGAAAAATTCAGGGCCAATCTAATCTCAGGGGAATAATGTTCCACAAGGCAGGGGCCACCACAGAATAGACTTCCTGGGTCCCACCAGATGACACTCGTGGATTGATGGGACCCAAAACATGTTTTTTCTGCTGGATCTGATGGGATGGGTAGAAACAATAGGGGGGGTGGGGAAGAGGCTATTTATTTATTTATTCAATTTGTATGGCCGCCCATCTCAGCAAGTGACTCTGGACATCCATACAAATTGAATAAACAAACAAACGTGCTATGTAATGAGAAGGGAAGAACCCCTTGAAAATCTAAACTCAAAGATGTCTTGCAGAGATTCTTCTGTCAGGAATTGTATTACTCACTGTGCAGTAAAGAAGGTTATTTCCATAGCAACATTATCAGTTCAGCAGCAGAACACTGAGCTTTTGAGAACACAAGAGTAGCAATGCTTTTCTAATTTTAGGTCATTTACCACTCCCCATCCCCATTCAGTGAGAAATTTGCATCTTCTAGATAAATGAAACTTGGTTTGTTATGGTTGTTCTTAGACTGCAGTAGTTAAAAGCAAAACCACATGATAGTTTTTTATCCTTTTCTGTAAAATACTTCCAGTTATTATTATGTTAAGGGTATTTTAGGACAACACAGCAAGAAGATCTGTGTCTAAAGTTGGTGGCAGTGCTCATAATAAAATTGCTTTGTGATTTCTACTTGGAAGAAATTCCTTTTCTTTGTTTTTTTGCAATTTGTGGAAAACAAATCCTGAGAAATAGCAGTTGGAACTGTACAGTTGGGAGACCTCAGAGCTCATGTTGCTTCATTGTAAGAAGCCATTGAGGAGAACTAGTATGGTGTTTTGTTTAAGGACTTGGGAGACTGAGGGTTCAAGTACATCTTTTGCCATGGAAACTTGCTGACTTGGGGCCAATTACATTTTTTCTTCCAATTCTACCTCCCAGGGTTTTCCTCACAGGAAAAATTGGAGGAAAGCGTATCATATACTGTCTTGAGCTCCTGGGGAAAAAAAGTGGAATATAATCATAGAAACAAACAAACAAATAATACTATATTTGACATTTAATATGTAGTTGCAACTATATATTTGCCTTTTCTGCTTTCAACTAATATGGGCAATTTTGTTTAAATATGCATTCTCTTATGTAGGTAGGAATGTTCAGAAAAATCTTCCATTGATATCTCCCATTAATATCAAGAAAAAAGAGGAAAAATAGGTGACACTTCTATATTGAATACCATGTATAATGGATCCCTTGGTCCATAAAGCTGTAGAGAACCTGTGGCCCAGAAGTGGGAAACATACTTTCCCCTGGGCCAAATGATATCATTGAGAAAGAGATTAATTTCCAAATCTTATTCTCAAGATGTTTGGGTTTTTTTTTTCAAGGAACCAGGAGTACTTTAAAGTGGCTCTCCCATGGAAGATGACATTTAAAGATCCCTCAAGTGATGGGTCCTGGAGTCCTGGCTTAGCTCATTCTGGGCCTTTTGAATGTGGAAACAGCCAGGGCAGGTGAAGCTCATGAAGGCCACATTCACAAGAACATTCAAGTGTTGGTTCTCAGGCAGACATTGTTGTATGTCCATGTCTTAATCTAATCATCCTTTTTAAGTATCCAACTTGGGTAGTTTACACATGATCAATGAGCTGTTTTTGGCAGGGATTGCCTTTTTACAGTTGTTTCCTCCACCTTAAGATCTTTCCTTCTGGGGAGAGATGGGCGGTGGCAAAATTTGAAAAACAAACAAACAAACAAATATGTAAACTCTGTGTGCGTGCATGTGTGCACACACACATACACAGAGATGGGGGGACAAAAGGAAAATTGAGGATTATGGGTATTTTTCAGTATGCTGGGAGAAAGCAAAAAAAAGAAAGAAAGAAAGAAACAGTAAACTCATATACAGTAGTGGTTAATCCATGAATAGGAATGAAAAATCCAAATAGTAAACTAAGCTAGAACTGAAAGGGCAAGTTTTTAGTTATGGCTTAACGTATATTGGAGGGGGCAGCTACATATCTGAACCAAAGGTGATTGATGTGTAAGAGGCCACAAGTGAGTTGGTGAAATAGCATAAGGGAATGGAGATTTCATAAGAAAGTAGTGTTAGAAAAGACTGAAGTGTAAATGGATGTGCAAGGGTCTCACTTCTGCAGCTCATGTACTTAGTGTAATTAATTTGTCTGCCTAGTGAAGATTAATACATGCATCTCACAGTGCCGCCAAATTAGGCCCAGGAAAACAAGTTTCTCTGTTGATTCACTTGGTGCTTTACCTATTTGTGCTGCAACAGGATACATAGACTCAGTGCATGAGATGCCTTGGCCTTTTTCATATGCAAAGCTTCATGCCTGATTACAGATAGTTTTAATGTGTAGATTTTATTTTTTCTGATAGAAAGAAGCTCTCAAAAGCTTAGTGGCTGGGCTTGCACAACATGCTTGGCTTGGTGACTGAATTACATAATTTTCTGGCTTCCTACTCTACACCGAATCATAAGCTAACCAAAAGTTTCACACGACACACCAAGCCATGCAAAGAATAATAGTTAAAATTAAATAAAATTAGCATCTGGTATAAATGTGGCTGCTATGTCTTTTCTGAGATGGCTGTGCAAACCCTGTCACAGGGTTGGATCTAGAGATCTGTCCTTGGAAAGGGAGAGGTAGAATTCAGGGAAGCATTTGTGAAAGCCAGTTCTGGGAATGAAGTAAGAGAACGGTGAAAGAAAGAGCCTTCTCCTTTCCACAGATTCAAACTAAGAATGTTTTGGAAGATGACCTCCAAAGCAACTTAGTATAAACTTGAATATTTTTTTTCCCAGGCACATAATCAGGAGTGCATTGGTTGTATTACAGAACCTGGGTGGACTAGAGGGAAGGGTTTCCCTCTCTGAAATACGTCTGCCTGAGTTTGGGGTTTGGCATCAGTCAAGACTCCAGGAAAGGGGCAGGGGTAGTAGTTATTGTCATCCGTGAGTTGTTGGGGCTCTCAGAGGCTCTGTCTTGCAGATAAGTGGATGTGAGACTCTCTGTTGATGTTGGCTCTGGGAAACAGTTGGGACTGTTGCTGGTGTACTGTCCTCCCTGTTGCATAGTAACAGCCATGCCTGATTCCGTTACAGGGCTGGTTTTGGAGACTTCTGAGCTTGCTTGTCCATGGGGAATTCATTTTAGTGCCAGATAACATTGAGTCCAGGGCATCTTAGGAGTTTATCACCTCCATGCCAACCATAGATCTGTCCCAAATTATTGAAGACCTGATGCATACAAGGGCGGTATGTGTGTGTGTGTGTGTCAAACTTTAGATCTGGTTTTTGTCTTAGGGCAGTTGTGACATGACCTGGAGGATAGGAATTTTGGAGGACACCGGTCCATTGCCATGTTCAGATCACACTCTAATCACTTTTTGGCTTGCTGGATCCACCTTACCTGCAGTGGGGTAAGGCCTGTTATATCAGTCCACCCCAGGCAACTGATGGAGCTGGGTGGGTTCAAGAGGGAGCATGAGTTTTCCTTGGTGGGGCTTTCTTTTCACATGCCTTGGAGTGGGATATTTTTTTTGTCCAGCTCTGCAGGCTTGCACATACACACGAAGAACGTCTTGGGCATTCTTCTAACACCTAACCTTTATGGAATTTGTACCATCTACAGTAGATTAAAGGGACACTGTGCTAACTTTTTCTAGAGGAGTTGTGCAGCATCTGCTGCAAATGACAAAACAAAAGGAATAATATTTGGCCAGCTGAAAAACTAGAGAGTGATATTTTTGCCAGATGTATGAATAGAGACAATGATCTTGGTTTTCTTGCATTGTAGCTCTTTCTAGCAAATGCAATTTATTTTGTATTAGACTGAATAGATGCAGAAAGCTGTAGCCAGTGGCAGGAAAAAATCTTCTTAAACTTGTTCCTTTTTTATCTCAACATGTGCAAAAAAAATCTTTCATTGGTTGACAATAATAAGAGGCATTTTCATTTTAAACCTTTTTTTTTATCTCAGTGATTTATTACTTACGATGAGGTGATAAGGAAATATTTTCCCACCCAAACATAACAAATTTGATCCCAAATGATTGCTCAGTCCTTCACAGAGAAGAAAAGCAACCATTACTTTTGGAAATAGCACTATCATTTTGGTGATGGAACCCATCAAATGATATGGGATATAGTTCAAACTTCTCAGCACTAAGTCCATGGAATGCCACACAATATTAAAAAAAAATGAAGAATATCTGTGTTTTGGTAACAAGAGCAAAAAATTTAAAGGAATATTGAAATAAATAACTTTTTAATCATTCTTTTTTTCTTTTCTTACATTTAATACATAGTTAACTGGGATAACGAACTTGCATAGGACAACATATTTCATCAATGTTCAGAATGGGAGTTTTAAAAGAAAGTCTTAAAACTGCCATATTTGTTCTTGGTTTTAGCAAAAGCTGAATATTCAGTTCACAAAGAACTGTTCAGCACAAAGGTAGTCAATACCTTTTCCACTTTCACTTTCATCCAAAAGTCTTCTAGTGAGAATTTTTGTCTCTAGGTCCTTCAATATATTTGAGAAGAGATGTGGTATCATCTCATTTTTATTCATGGATAAGGTATTTGTTTGCCCAATGAAGCTGAATGGCCTTAGTCATCCCAAAAACCTCTTGGAACTTGCTTTGGAGAACTCTTGTGTTCTGCAGAATATAGTTTAAGAAATGCGGTTCTAAAAAAAAATAGATGGGCAAGCCTACATATGGTCCACAAAAACATTCTCTCTCTCTCTCTCTCTCTCTCGTTAGTATCCTGAAGCTCCTTCTGAATCCACCATTTAATTTTGGTTTCCTACTATTTTTTAATATGGATTCAACAACAACAACAACAGTCTTTATTGCCATCATTAACCAGCACAACTTACCATTTTGAAGCAGACAACGTATTATATTTCTCATGCAACTCTAAACTAGGCTTAATATAGTTTTAAAAATCAAAGAAAAAACACTGCCCTATCCCCAAAAAGAAAATCTTAGATCTATTCACATATTTTTTGAATTAACCCTCTGTTTGCTGTGGCCCTCAGCACTTCCACTGTTGTCCAGATAGCACATCATATTTTATGTATTATATAAATTTGTAGCCAGTCCTAGTCCAAAGATTTAGGACAGCGATAGCCATAAAACGCTCAGAACAAGTACTTGTACAATTAATTCACTAAGATCTGTTTTACATTTTGTTATCTTATTCTATTGAATGGCAGAAGGTGCCTGAAGCAGTTGAAGCAGTTGGCAGCAGTTCAGAGCAGCAGGTAGCTGCTGACCAGCAGTAAGAAGCTGAATCTAGGGTAATGCTGACTCTAAGCATTAAAAGCCTGGTGGGCTTTTCAGGTTGACTTATCAGGAAGGTTTTGAAAGAAAGGTGACTTTGGCTTGGAGCCATGTTCCTTCTGTCACCTAAGATTGAGGCTGAATGGACTGCAAGATGATCTCAGAAGTACATGGTGGAAACATTTTGAGACTCGGTGAGTGCATATTTCCATCATGACTTCAGGGCCTTAAAAAGTCTGTAAATCTTTGCATTAATTTTTAACGATTATCTATTGCCTGGACATCAGACAGAAAGGTGAGAATACATATGCTTTCAATAAACAGATCAAGCTGATGACTTGGACATCAGCACCCAAGGATTCTGCTGGAATTGCTGGGAACTGAAGTCTAGCTAGAGGTCATCAAGTTGGGAAATGCTGAAATAAATGAATGAATAGATGGATACATAGATGGATGGGTATGTTGATGATGAATCATTGGAGTTGGTATCATTGAACATTATATAGTAAATATATATCCCAGACCTGTGATGGAGAAGTTCTTTCAAACATGGGTCAATCATGGGCTTTCAAGTATTCATCTCTCCTTTACAAGAGAGAATGCTAGCAGCAGAATTTGCAGCATATAATCAGCTTATAAAAATAAGGAAGCATGGGACTTAGAAAATATGCATGGATCTTTGCAGTCTACAGACTTCTTGAAAATATGGGTGGAGTTCACACGCCGTTCTAAGGCAGTAACGTGGTGGTTTGGTTTGGGCTTAAGATCACATAGTTGTGTGGTTCAACATAATGCTAAGCCATAAACCATAGTTTGTAAGCACAGTGTCTGAGTTCATGCATTATGCTAAGCCAAAATAATAATAAAACATCCCCACATTATGTCTTAATGTGATATGCCAACTCAGCCCAAAATGATTCTTTTTCTGAAGGTGGAAAGAACAGTGGCCGGTTCTCTGTCTTTCTTTTCCCCCAGAAACTGATTTGCAGCAATGAGAATGGTATTTTTCAATTATAACAACATTCTGATATTTGAAACAATTATTTTAAGTCCCCTACTCCCTCTCCATAATACTGTGATGCCGGAGGATCAAAGCAACTCAATAGTCATATACTGGAGATTATAACAGGAGGGGTATCAGTGACATAAAACATTGCATAAATGGCTGGTTCAGAAAATCAGCTGAGACCCAAGTTCTAATCCATACAGTGATAAAGCTCAGAAGGTGATCATGGACTGATCATTATTCCCCAGCCTAATCCTGATAATCAGGTTCTTTGTAACAATAACGTAGCTGGGAAGAGAATCAAATATGCTCCTTGGAGAAAGTGTGCTATAAAAATTAATAAAACACCACAAATAGTGTAGTGCAACTGAAGATGTTATTATTTATCTTTTCTTAAGGATCGTTTCACTCCAAATCATTCGCCTGATAAATCTTTTTAAAAGCAAAAGCACTTTCATATTGATTTTCCAAACCATGAAGTGGTTAATTTGCTTTGGTAAATCATTGTGTTTAGAAACACGATGTTTAGAGTGGGCTGAGAGAAAGAGGATGACCAAGAAAGTCATGGATGGGATTGATGAAGATTCTGAAAAAAGGAGAAAGAGATGGGAAATTTAAAGGGTAGTTTGTATGGATGGATAGGTATGGAAAGGTATAATGAACAGAGTTGTTGTAAGCTAGATTTAGTTTCTTTTTTTTTTAATCTAATGCTTTTAATTTCTTTGGCTTGCTTATTTCCTGCGTTTTGCACAGCATTTTTATGCCAAAAGAGAATAGTGTGAGAGATACAGATATATACATGTATTGTATGTATGTTTGTTTTCATAGAGGAGACAAAGGAAAAATGGTGGGCTAGAATGGTCTGACATAATACTTTGCTTGGAATAGTGTCATATGCTGTACCGACTGTACATCTGTTTAAAAGAAGGAATATTTCAGTGAACAAAGAGTAAAGGAATAACAGGAGAGCATAGAAAGGAGACCCGTTGTCAGGTATGTTATTGGCAATGTAGGAGAGAAGCAGAGGAAATGAATAACTTAGGTTGAGAAGCGAGACCCTGCTGTCTTGCTTATTTTGGACAATCATTATTTCCCGCAGAGAGCATCTGTGCTGTGAACACTATCTCAAAGGAGAGGCAGGAAGAATATGTTGGGATTGCTTAAGGATATAACTTTTACCCGGACTAAATTTAATTGGTTTTCCAATATAATTTCTAGCAGCATTGCACTGTCATTACGTTCCCAGGCTACCCCACTGCAAACTGAGAGTTGCTGGAAAAGTTGCATTTCATATTCCCTACTTTGGATGTGCAAAGTTTCATTTAAATTATACTTCTCCAGGATTAATTGAATGAAGCAGTTTTATGCGACAACAGTTTACTGGATAAGGATGTCTCTGAAGAGTTTAGATCAGGTAGAAATGTACGGTAAAAGAACATGAAACGATGGGTAGTTTGCTGGAGGCTGCAGATGTGCACATGCACACACGTGTATACACATACAGGCACTAATAACTATCTCTTCACTCCATCAGAGAGAGAGCTGTCCAGCAGCTTGGAAAGAGGAAGATCTACTGGCCAGCATGGACTGGTGATCATTAACATTTTCTAGCTCACTAGAATTATTCTGGTTTCTTGCCATGATTAGTAACAGGGAAGCAAGAAATTTGCCTGCATTGGAGGGGGTATGGTTCTTCCCGATCCAGTAATCTTGATCAAGGTTGGAAATAATGCCCTGTTTCAAACTATCCACTCAACAAAGGAGCAACAAAGAAAGTGGTTCTGCTGGCCACAGGGGGAATGGTTAGTTTGTGTGTGGCCTGTAAGTTGCCAAAAGGGACAACAAACGACTAGCAAAAAAACTAATGAAATAATGTACACCATATTCAGATTACCCTAAATCAGAAAAATGAAATCAGTTTTGTAAAATTTCTGGAAATAGTTCAGGGGTGATTGTGGTGACCACTGAGTTAGCTTCAATTATGTTCATAGGAATTGTTATTTATTTATTTATATTTATTTATTAATCAAATTTATCACCGCCCATCTCCCAAAAGAGACTCTGAGCAGTTTACAATAAAACATAAATAAGAAAAATATAAAACTGTAAAATACGATAATACATAATAAAAGAAATATGATAAAAACCCCGATGGCTGAAAGTTCTCTGTGATTTGCAAGCAGAGCTGGGTCCTGCTAAGAGACTAACCATCCCCAGGAATGACTTCTCTCTCTCCCACCCCAGGCATGATAATAGAACCAGATCTTTAGTTGTTTCCTAAAGTCCAGGAGGGAGGGAGCCAATCTCACTTCCGGGGGAAGGATATTCCAAAGGGCAGGGGCTATTGCAGAGAAGGCCCGCCTCCTGGACCCCGCCAGATGGAGTTCTCTTGCAGACGGGGTCCGTAGCATGCCCTCTCTGCATGACCGGGAGGGATGGGATTGTTACATCATGTATATGCTGCTGCTTTTTGCTCTTTGCTGTTTAGTGTCTTGCAAGGTTGGAGAGGCAAATGAAAATTGTAAAATAAATCATGAAAGAAACAAATAACCTGAGGGAGGGATGGTGTTCCACACTGTTATGATTTGCTGATTCAATAGATTTGTGGGAGGGGACAGGCTGAGGATGATTTGTGAAAAGCTTTCTTTGCCAGTGGAAAATAAAACTAGCGTGAAATCTTCAACGTCTGGGGCAAACTAATACTAAAATAGAAATGCACCCTTAAAATGCTTTCTTAGGGCTAACTGCCACTTATCTCAATAGATTTCTGAATAAACATGCATTGGACTGTGCTACAAATTATGTATGCCCTATTTACAATAAAACAGGCATTATAAGCCAAGAAACCAATTATGCGGTGTTTTAATGACTAGTAATAGCTGCTGTGAATAAGCTGAAATGAATTATTCAGGAAAAATAGAAAATCTTCCCCTAAGTCAAATAGATGAGCAAGATTAAGATGCTGCATTCAGTTACTCAGGTGAAGCTGTGGATCTAATGGTAGTGGTTAAGTTCCTCTTGATATTCACTGATATAAATGAGATCCCAGTCAAAGCTGACTGTTTCTAATTAAGCCTAATATTTCCCTGGTGAGCCTTTATAATGTCTTAAACTTTACAGTGCTTCAGGGAATCACTGTCTTACCAAACTTGTAAATGCTCTCAGGTCTGCTGATACCGTGGTGTCTAATAATTGCTATCTAAATAAAATACTGAAATGCCACTATTCCACTTAATTGAATGCAAGCCAACTGTCACTCAGGAGGAAAGAAAACGAAAGTGTGCTGCATATGGAAATTCTGATTTCAGAATGAGCACACATGTGCATACCTTCCCTGCATACACTTTCATTTGTGTGTGCAGTTGTATAAATAATCCTGAAACAAATATGTACATACAGTATCAGGAAGAAAATATTTGGAATATGAGCTAATTTCCCTCCCCGCCTCTCCACCCAGCACATTCAATGTCTAACTCCTAACCAATTAATCAGCCCCTTAAATTGATATATGTTTATTTGCTGGACACATGACTGTTTGAAGGATGGAACAATGTCTAATATGCATTTTCAATGTAAATAGGGATACATTTGCAGCTTAATCCTATAAAAGACATATAATTGAACTGCAAATCAGGTGTGACCTATTTATATACATGACATTGATGCAAAACAAGTAATCTCACAGGTATGGTATAGTGTTTACTGGAAAGGAAGCTGAAACCCCACCAACAGAAGATTAAACAATTAAACTCTGTGCCTACATATTGTTAGGGAAACTGAGACAACCATTTCATGTTAAAGATAAACTATTTGGGGAAAAGGCTTGTCTTTTTCTCTGTAAATGGGAATCTTGTCTGAGCTTGGGTAGGATGGAATGACTGCCCAGACTAAGATATTTTGAAATCCCTCTGCAAAATAAAGTCAAGTCTTGGTTCGAGATTTACTGAGTTTCATAATAAAGCCTCATGTGGATATAGCATTTGGAGATCTCCTCTCTCTTCCTATGCTTGTTAGCGCTGACCCATTTCTTTTGGCTTCCAATTTATTTATTTATTTATTGGATTTCTATAGCTGCCCATCTCAACAAGTGACTCTGGGAGGCGTGTTCCCAGTGCCAGGCTATAAACTAGCCTTTTCTGAGTTGTGTTGACCTATGACTCCCAGAATTCCTAGACAGCATGGTCATTAGTCATACTGGCTGGGGATTCTGGGAATCTGAGACTTACACATCTAAAGAATGAGGAAAACTGCCATACCACATCACTCCCCTGAACATATGCGCACGCTAATTAACCAGGCTGTGCAGCAATTTGGATTTGAAGGGAAAAAAGTACATCAAACCTTACAGAGACACTACCTGTCACTAACATCTTAAAACAACTGCATCTTTTCCTGGGACATGTTTGGTTTAAAGAGTTGCTGACAGATATCATGCATGTGCCCACATCTACTCCAAAACACCTTTTCTCTTTCAAATCCAGAGGTGCTCCCCCCCACCCCCCATGGACTGTCAGGTCTACCCTAATACTAAAACAGTGATTCCCTGAAAATCTGGTTTTTGTTTTTTAAATTTATGGAGCTACAGCTTGGAATGGAATTCAGTTCAGGTTTATTATGGTACTAACCAGTACTGGAATGGAGGTTCATATGGAGCAATCCAAGTGGTCCTTCACCTCAGCAGACCAATTTCATATTATAATTATATCCTCAGAGACCATTTTTACCCCAATAGGAAAAGCCGGATATTTTATAACCTGTGTTTAAGGAGAGAAATTAAGCTACAGAAGAAATGTGAGAAACAAGGGATAATGATTTCCCCTTTCAATCACATTTCACTCAAATGAAACTCCAAATTTGCTGATGTAGGAGAGAAATTGTAGGAGGAAAATAGAAAAGCCCTGCTTTATAGTTGACCTACTGGCTATCCAAAACTTTGGAGAAGGAAGACAGTATGTAGTCTTCAAAATATCTTTATTGATTGCTGGGTCTGAACCCCATGGCTTGGATTTAGTGCATTCTTCTGTTAAGAGAAAGACTTAAGAAAAGTCCATGCAGCTTTTCTGTTGGCAGAAGAAAGTTTCTTTCTTCACTAACTTCCCCCTAATCCTTATTTCCCCAATAACTGCTTTGGGAGTTTGTGGGATCCTCCAGAATGATGGAGGAATATTGCCTTCTCTGCCCTCTGCCAACGGGGGCATTCTGAATGGAATGCTTTTGTCAGAGAAGAACACCAACTGTATTTAGATATTAGTAAGAAACATTTCCAGCATATTATGTCTTATGTTATTTGCAACCCTAACCTTTAAAAGCCTAAGTTTTTCAGAAGGTGGGGGGTGATACCTGAGTTTAATAAGATAGCAAGTGACCTCTTTTCTACCATGTATTTATTTTAGACAGCTGATCTGTTAAAGGTCCTCATAGATCTACAAGGTTCTGCACAAGTATCTATGTGGATCTCATACTGGAGATGTGAGAGCAGTAATCTTTTCTTTTCTTTTCTTCTTCCTTCAAGGAAATATTGACTCCTGGCAACAACAGTTTTTATTTTCAGAAGTGGGTTGCTGTTGTCTTCTTTCTAGGGCTGAGGGAGAACGATTGGCCCAAGGTCACTCAGTTGGCTTTGTGCCTAAGGCAGGACTAGAATTCATGGTCTCCTGGTTTCTGGCCAGTGCCTTTAACTACTACATAAACTGGCTCTTGAAGACAGTAATAATAGTTAGTAATCTATCTGTAATGAATGGAAAAAGTTCCTGCTGTGTTTCCTTGCCAGACTGAGCTCCAGTCTTCTTCTTAACCCAAAACATGAATGCAAGAACCTATCAAGTCAGCAATACATGACGATTTCTCTCTTGCTTCTGTGTAGGAAACACATTCTTGATGTTGACAGGGACATCTACTATAAACTATACAAGGGACATCTATACTATCACCGTATAAAATAAACTACGACTGTGCATGGTCAAAAGTGAGGCCCAAAGAGCACATACTAGGCTTGGATAACATTTGAATATGCTAAATTGTATGTATTGAGAAATAGTTATTATTTACATAGAAATACAGCATAATCTGGGGAGGGAAATTATGTCCAAGTGAGTTGTATGCCAACTCAGTCTGTTGTCCTGTTGAATGTTAAAGGATGTCTTCAAATAGAGGACTGTCCTCTATAAAATCCCACCAGTTGATGGGGAATGGGAGGACCAACTCCAGCTCTTTCTCTCTTTTTTGAGCAGTTGATGTATGCAGTTATACAATTATGCAATTTCAATTTACTTTAGAGGGATTATGATTGTTTTCCATTGGCTGCTGGAAATACAGGAGCCATCTGCTTTCATAAGCAGTTTCACTTTTTCTAGGAGTACATTTTCAGAAGCATGAATTTGAACAAATATGCCCTCTACCCCCAAACAGGGTTTAATGATCTGAAAGATCAGTTCTAATTTAACCAACTTCATATACAGTAGAGGTACTTATTTCAAAGTTCAGTTCTTAAAGTAATAGCCAAAAGATAAGCAATGTATAAATTGGCAAATTCAGAATTTAAAAAAAACAACTGATCCCATTAATACAGGATTTTTATTTTTTGGCCAATCATTTCTGATGATCGTGGATACTGACATAATAGAGACTCAGCTTTAAAATAATATAGTACTTTTCTACTGAACTGTTGATTGCTTTCATCAAGTACAGTGGAAAGAAATTATTTTCAAAACTGCAATTCTCAATTTAAGGAAACCCTGCCTGATAAAAGGGGCTTTTTGTTTTATTTTGTTGTAGTTTATCTCCGCTAGTGATAAATGGTAGAATTTCAGTTCAAGAATGAGAAACTTGATCATTTTCCTGTTCTCAAGTTTTCTGCCAGACAACTGCTTGGGTTTCCAGAAGTGCAAATGAGTGACACCAATCAATGATGTTTGTTGCACATCACACAACCTTGGATGAGAAATCTGTCCTGGATTGGAGTAAATCTATTGAGACACTGACCCAATTCATGGCTAGCACTGAATAATGGATGTACACATTACCTAGGATAACAGCTGATATTCTCGGTTTGGGGTGCGTTTGGATTTTTTGGGCGGTAGTGGTTATATGCTGTTTTTAAACTAGCTATGGTTTACTGTTTTGTTTGAACATGACCTGCATTGGCAGTCGCAACCTTTGCAAATTCATCTCTCACATCACTTTAATATTCACTATGCAATTATCCAATAATTCTGAGGATGAATTACAAGAATTTTGCTAGACCATTCATCCATCATTGTTTTGCAACTGAATCTGAGACTAAACCATCTGGATCACAGTCCACTGTAACAGCAGTTCATCCTTGCAGACCAACCAAGACAATTGCCTCTAGCTTCCAGTACCTTTTCCCAATATGCAGTGTGCTGACTATAAAACTGACAAATGATATGAATGTGTTTGTTAGGCTTCACTGGATGTCTTAAATGCCTAAAATCGTTTGGTATAATGAATGCAATTTTGGTTCAGTTGTACCGTATTGCACTAGGGAGTACAGATATTATATGATAGGAAATTAATAAATGACGTTACAATAGATGCATTAATGCATTCCTGTATTATGTTGATCCAGCAGATATATTGGCTTTAGAAATATGAAGGGAGTCTTCACTTATTACTGTAGTTCAGAATATAGGTAAAAGTAATGAAGGTAGCATGTGCATTCAGAATCCATATAAATTGAAATGTGAATTATTAGTTATAGAATTTAAGATTTTGCAGACATCTGCTTACATTTCCAAATTTTAAGTCGTATTGATTTCAACAGGAGAGTTAATAATGTGCTTAATACATCTATAGGAATCCATAGGACTTAAAGTTTTATGTCCATGGTTGTATTTCCACATACCAGTTAAAGATAGTTGCATCACACAACTACTAAGCTTGGCTAGTGATAATATTGGTTGATTGGATTCTTGCTTGTTTTTGTGCCTTAGCTTTCTGTCTGAACCTAACCATTTGATTAATTTACAGAACAATGTATTATGTGTGAACCCAGAAAAATGGTTTAATTCAATCATGTAAATGGATCCAATTGATTTTTCAATTTTAAAGCTTTCCTGACTCATGCCAAATGTATTTGTTTGTAGGATTGATTTTCTAGCTAAGTTGGTATTGTAATAATTTCACTATGCATATGGACCTCACAATTAAGGAGTTCTCAAATGTGACTTGATAGTTACTATCACAATGGCATGATAGTAAATGTTAGAGAATTGGGCAGAAAATAACAGATTGAAAATTAACAGAGACAATGCAAAGCTCTTGACTTAAGACATTAAATGTATAGAATGTATAGAATGGAGGCCACCTACATAGCTCAGTGCACTTGTGAACAAACTCACAAAATGATAGTTGATTGTGATACACCTACAAAAAAGGCTAATGAAATCATCAACAGAAGCATAACTTTATGGGAAAGAATTGATTCATTTTATTCAATTTTGGTCAGGCTTCAATCTAGGTGCTGTATCTAATCTCCACTTTAAGAAGACTTCAGATAACTTGGAACAGGTTTAAAGAAGAGCATCCAATATGATTAGGGGACTAGAAACTAATATAACATAGAAACTAATTCTATGAATAGATATTGAAGGAATTGGGAAAGTTTAGCACTGTTAAGAGAAAACCAAGTGGGGATATGATCACAAAAAAGAGTTCCTTGGATATGTCTGGAACAAGAAGAAGGTCACGGAAACAGCTGGCCCGCTTTTTGGAAAAGATGGCAAGATGGTGATGGGCAACAGGGAGAAAGCAGAACCGTTTAATTCCTACCTTGCATCTCTCTTTCACAAAAGGGAAACACAGTCTGACTTGTCAGAAGCAACACTGTGGCGAGGAGAGGAGAAATGCAGATCAAAATAAGTAAGGAATTGGTGAGAGAACAGCTAGTTGCTCTGAATGAATTCAAGTCTCCTGGACTAGGCAGATTACATCCCAGGATGTTAAAGGAACTGGTGTATGTCTTCTCAGAGCCACTGATCGAAATCTTTGAGAAATCCTGGAGCACAGAGGAAGTGCCAGAAGACTGGAGAAGAGCCAGTGTTGTTCCAATATTTAAAAAAATAGTAAAAGTGGATCCAGGAAACTACTGACCAATCAGCTTGACATCAATACCTGGGAAAATCCTAAACAAAACAAAACAGCAACAACAAACAAAGAAGCCCAAGCAATGGGTTTGCAAGCACTTAGAAACAAACAGGATGATTACCAGAAGCCAGCATGGTTTTGTTAAAAACAGGTCATGCCAAACTAATCTTATTGGTTTCTTTGACAATGTGACTAGATTAGTGGACCAAGGGAATGTTGTGGATGTGGTGTACTTAGACTTCTGTAATGCAGTTGATAAAGTAGACCACAGCCTCCTCTTGATAAACTGGAACAATGTGAGATGGATGGTCCCACTACCAGATGTATTCATGGTTGGTTGCACAACTGTAGCCAGAGTTGAGGCCCTTGATGGGTCTATGCCCATCTTCATAAATGACCTAGATGAGGAAATAAAAGGAATCATAAAATTTGTGGATGACACAAAACTGGGAAGGGGGATTGCTAACACCCCAGAAGACAGATTCAAGATTCAAAAGGATCATTATAGAGTTGAACATTGGGCCCTATCTCACAAAATGTTCAATGGTGAGAAATGTAAGGTTCTGCACTTAGGCAGGATAATCCAGAAGCACAGGTACAAAATAAGCAGTGCCAGGCTTAGCAGTAGTACTTGCAAAGGATCTGACTGTACACCACAAATTAAGCATGAGCCAACAATGTACTGCAGCTGCCAAAGAGCCAATGTGGTTTTGAACTGTATCAACAGAGATATAGTATCAAGATCACACAAGTTATATTACCACTCT
The DNA here is from genome assembly GCF_035149785.1 of Candoia aspera. Taxonomy (NCBI): domain Eukaryota; kingdom Metazoa; phylum Chordata; class Lepidosauria; order Squamata; family Candoiidae; genus Candoia; species Candoia aspera. Next base: position 93,690,883 of record NC_086157.1, on the reverse strand, counting down.
ATGCCGCACTAGTCAGACCGCATCTGGAATACTGTGTCCAGTTCTGTCCACCATACTACAAAAAGGATGCTGAGGAACTAGAAAGAGTGCAGAGAAGAGTGACAAAGATAATAAGGGGCTTAGAGGCTAAATCTTGCAAAGAGCAGTTAAAGGAACTTGGCATGTTTAGCCTACAGAAGAGAAGGCTAAGGGGAGACATGGTAACAATCTTCTAATACATAAAGGGATGTCACAGGGAAGAGGGTGTGATTTATTCTCCAGAACACCTGCAGGTAGGAAAATAACAAATGGGTGGAAGGTTTACAGTAAGAGATCCAAACTTGAATTTCTTGACTGTGAGAGCTGTTAAGCAATGGAACAGCTTGCCTCCCAAAGTTATGTCAACTCATTACTGGATGTTTTCAAGAAAAAATTGGACAACCATTTGCCTGGGATGGTATGAAGATTCCTGTACTGTGCAGGGGGATGAACTAGAAGACTTACAAGGGCCTTTCCAACCCTATGACTCTCTGATTCCATGGACACTCTTCAAGTACTAGAAAGATGGTAAAAGCCTATTCTCTTATCGCCCCAGAAAATAGCACACACAAGAAAATAAATTAAAGTATAGGAAGTCAGATTCTGAATGCAAGTTAGGGGCAGAAACAATAGGAGCAGGTTGACAGCAGAACCCATTACCCACAGAGTGGTGGGCTCTCCTTTGCTAGGTCTGCTGAAGTGGAAGCTAGAAGCCTTCTTTAGTGAATGCTTTATTTGGATTCCTCCACTTAGCACAGGGTTGAACTTGTTGGTCTAAATGAACTTTTCTTATGCTACAATTCAAAGATTCTAGGTATTATTAGGATAGATATTGAGTAGCAAGTAATGAATGCATCGTTCTTTATAAATGAGCAGGTTGAGGTTTGGTGCTGACAGGACATTATTCATTATTTAAATTAGTAAAAAGCTGCAAAGTTAAGCTGTACATAACTGAATTGAGGTACCTATCTGATTTACTGGTATGAGCTCTTCCTCATAGCTGTTCTTGAGTTGACAGACATAACACTTCCAAAATCTTTCTATTTTAGTTTGCAGAAATTAATTAGCAGGAAATAGCATTGCCACAATAACCCTGGCTGTCAGCCGTAACATGCTAATTTCCATAATTTCCATGGGGTCATTCAGAATAATAACATGCCTAGAAAGCTATTTGAAATTTCTGATGTGTGAAACCAGTTGACCAGAGTGGTGTGTTTTTTTCTACTACCTTCCCAAGTTAGGGAAGTGATGAATGGCAGGTCCACAAATTTAGACCAACCGGTTTGCAAAAAATGTATGCACATTTAAAATAGGACTGAATTTTTCTTTCTCCCATTTTGACACAAGGCTGATCGAAAGATTTGAATTATTATTATTATTTTGGTCAATATAGAAATCTCTGTGATGTATTGTTATACCCAGAAAAGGTATTTTTTTTAAAATAGGAACACAAGACTGGATTGGATTCTGCCTATGGTGGGTCATGCATGTAGTTCCATTATGCTTGATTATCGGTGGTAGTAAAATACAGTTGTTGTTGTTTATTCATTTAGTCGCTTCCGACTCTTTGTGACTTCATGGACCAGCCCACGCCAGAGCTTCCTGTCGGTCATCAACACCCCCAGCTCCCCCAGGGACGAGTCCGTCACCTCTAGAATATCATTCGTCCACCTTGCCCTTGGTCGGCCCCTCTTCCTTTTGCCTTCCACTCTCCCTAGCATCAGCATCTTCTCCAGGCTGTCCTGTCTTCTCATGATGTGGCCAAAGTATTTCAGTTTTGCCTTTAATATCATTCCCTCAAGTGAGCAGTCTGGCTTGATTTCCTGGAGGATGAACTGGTTTGATCTTCTTGCAGTCCAAGGCACTCTCAGAATTTTCCTCCAACACCACAGTTCAAAAGCATCGATCTTCCTTCTCTCAGCCTTCCTTATGGTCCAGCTCTCGCAGCCATATGTTACTACGGGGAACACCATTGCTTTAACTATGCGGACCTTTGTTGTCAGTGTGATGTCTCTGCTCTTAACTCTTTTATTGAGATTTGTCATTGCTCTTCTGATTTCCTGACTGCAGTCAGCAACTGCAGTAATCTTTGCACCTAGAAATACAAAGTCTTTCACTGCCTCTACATTTTCTCCCTCTATTTGCCAGTTATCAATCAAGCTGGTTGCCATAATCTTGGTTTTTTTGAGGTTTAGCTGCAAGCCAGCTTTTGCACTTTCTTCTTTCACCTTCATCATAAGGCTCCTCAGTTCCTCTTTGCTTTCAGCCATCCAAGTGGTATCATCTGCATATCTGAGATTGTTAATGTTTCTTCCAGCGATTTTAACTCCAGCCTTGGATTCCTCAAGCCCAGCATGTCGCATGATGTGTTCTGCGTACAAGTTGAATAGGTGAGAGTATACAGCCTTGCCGTACTCCTTTCCCAATCTTAAACCAGTCCGTTGTTCCGTGGTCTGTTCTTACTGTTGCTACTTGGTCATTATACAGATTAAAAAATACAGTATGTATGTTTTTTTACAGTCATATCTCTGATTGATTAATGCAGTTATACAATTCCTGCAAAAATGAACTGACCCTTATTAAACCTGAAATAAAGCCTAGCTAGCTTAAACTTACAATGCTAAATTGTAAGCCATTTATAACCTTTGCAGGAGGAGTTTGGGCTTGATAGAAAGAACTTAAGCTTTAGATAGAGTTGTTTACTAAGGTTGTGCACACTTAGAAAATGGTTCAGAAGATGTGTTTTGGAATGTGTTTGAGCTCAAATGAAACTTAAAGGAGCTATACCATTTTTAAAAGAGTTCCATGGAAACCTAAGAAAAGTCGGACTACTTTAATGAACAGCAGATGGGTGTTGTGCTCATATCACCACTATGTCTGAAACATTTTTTCCAATCCATCTTTGAAGCATGCACCACCATATTGTTTACCATTCTGTTCTTCTCTTTTCCCACCAAACAAAATAGATAATCTGATAGATTTACCACATAAGGAACTCGTAGTTCAGAATTCCCTGATCTGCTTTGTGCAAGTCATGGGTCATGATAAGTACCACATTGCTCTGGTGTGGTTTAATTTGACTTTGCGTTTTTATTATTTATTTGTTAAATTTATATCCCTCTTTTGCACCAGGAGCTGGGAACCTCCTTTCATTTTTGTCCACACACAGCAACCCTGTGAGATATATTGGACTGTAGGATGGACTTACATCTTTATCTCCTTAGTCATAGACCAACACCATATCCACTACAGCACACTGCCTCTAAAGAGCTACTTATGTTTCCATGCAGCATGTAAGAAATGGATGTTAAATCATAATGGAGAATAAAAAGGTGAGGGTAAAGATTTGTCAGAAACCACATTTGCTTAATAGCCATAGATATGAAAAGAATTTGTTCATCCAGCCTTGAGTTTGCTGCCTTCCAATTTCTTGATTGTGATCTGTTTCTTCATAAACTATGGAACATGAAGACATCACGGGACATCTGAATCTCCTTGGCTATCCAATTTCATATGTCCCCTGAAGTGGCATTGTTTGGGTGGAAAAAGTACAGCACAAGTTAAAACTGAAATGGAAAACAAAAGTAACATAGTTAGAGATCTTGTTACCTAGGAGCCAATGCAAGCACGTTTAAGATTCATGTTACCTGTCTCACATAGGACAGCACAAATTCTAACTATTTGACATTTCCTTAGGTGCTGAACCAGCATGATTTTAGCTGACTGCCTTCCCTGACCATCTGGTGAAATGCCATGAAAAGACTTCATAGGGGCTAATTATTTCCTAAATTAATAACATTGACAGGTTTGCTGTGGTGCAGTGTTTCTGAGGGATGTGATGCAGTTACAAAACCCTTAAATGTGATAGTTCTAATGGTTGTGAGATGTCATGACATCACCACCATCTATGTACAGCATTTCTAGATCACAAAATATATATGGCGCAAGTCTATAGAGGTTCCTTTGTTCCTCCAGAACTGGGATCTTAGATGCTGTTACAGACTGCCAAAATTATTGGCTTCTCCCACAACATTTAACAACCATCATGGATTTTGCTGGTCTCTTTAAATGTACAGCAATCTTCTCCAAGCAGGTGCTCTTCAAGTGTGTTGGCTTCTGACTCTCTTTATTCCTAGGGCCAATTATCATGCAGGCTTTGAATGACAGGCACTGTATTCCAAAATCCATCATGCCAACTTGGACAAGGCTGATCAGAACACTATAGAATTTCTTACAATTAAAATAACTTTTTCTGTAGTTATGCTATTTCTGTGGAATACAGTCTCCAGAGCTCTTTGCCAGTGTTGATATTTCATCTTTAAAAGCAAGCTTAAATGCTTGTTGAATTCAACAAGACTTATTTTTAAATAGATGTAGATTGTGCTATAATACATTTGTTATTGCTTACTACTGTACATCATCTTTTAGGCTGCCTTGCTTTATTGTTTAGGTTACTGTTATTTCTATTATTAAGTCAATTTGGAAAATAAATAGATGTGAATATGCCCAACTTATATCTTTGCTGGTCCATGTAACTTTCCAATAGTTGATGTGGGCTTCTTAAAATATTACCATGTTGTGTATCTATGACTTTATTCTTGCTTACTAAAGGAACAAATCTAAACTGAATCAAAATTATACAGGATCTTAGCTTTGTTATTTTAGCTCTAGACAGAAGTTGTGAGCAAATGACACAGTAAATTTTAAACTAGCCAGCAGCTACAGACTGCCAACATGAGAAGTCTTAAACAAATCTGAAACAACCATTAGAAAGATGTGTGGGATGGTAGAGAAAGATTAGTTTGTGTAATTGGGTGTGTTCCCATTACGCGTAAACAATTCTGGTTATGTTATCCAAAAACAATGATGGTTTCATCCTGCAGTTATGTATTTTGGAGATATTCCAGGTGTAAAGGTAAGGACTCCCTCAAGCTGAGTTCAACCTCTGGTGATTTTATGGACCTGTTCATGTAATTTTCTTTGCAATAATATGAAAGTAATTTGCCATTGCCTTCTTTCATGATTTTTTTTTCATTATCATTGTCCACTCTACAGCTCTAATATTTCCCAGATATCTCCTATCAGCTTTTTGAAAATCAGTCAGTATAAATTGACTGCCACTTTTGCGTGTAACCTTATACACTTGTACAAAATAATGTACAATGTTGTACATTTTCATCTGCTTCTAGTCATGACATATATAGATGTCATGATAGAGACTTTGAACTGTATGTTCAAATCAGATGTAATTTTATTCAGATGGGAGATTTAAAGAGGTTTGAACTGGTGCAAGTATGCAATTTGACATTTGAGATCTCATATGGAAATATTTTTTTTTCCATAAGTCATGATTGGAAAGCATCAAAATACTTCCAGGGTACCAGGAGGGCTGGCATAGCCCATTGGCCTCTAATGAAAAGGACTCCTTATCATCTGTAACAGTAATGTCAGGATTTTGGCTTGCTGGCAATATTATTCATTCATTAATTATTTAATTGGTCACAGAGGCAACAGAATGGCTGTGACCATGAGATGCAATATCACAGTGATAGGAAAGATGCACAGAAAAACTGGCACAGAAAAGTACCATTCATAAACTTGCACCTGCTATAGTAAACATTTGGACCTGTCCCTGTAAATGTTAGCCTGGCACTCATTCACCAATTTTTCAAGAGATAAGTAAACCATCCTACTTCTGTAGATAGGATTTTGCAGGATATTCAGAATACTGAGAACTAAGTTGACTGACTGACTGACTGACTTACAGACTATCCCAATCTATACAACTTGATCTCCCAATTCTGTTTGCAGATTCAGCACCGAAATATAGCATCCCAAAACAGAACAAATCTAAAGTCTGTGGCTGGACCCATGGAAGAATTTGAGATCTAAGGACATGAATGAAGTCCAAGCTTAATAAAATATTTAATAAGGTAGTAAAACCCATTGGCTGATTATGTCAAAGCTCTCATGTCAAAGTCAGAGAGCTCATCACTTCAGCATTCTTCCTAAGTGGAAGTGAAGGTACAACTTGTAGATTGTGTGTAAGAACCCCAGAAGGAATAGAAAAATCACTGAATTTGTGCAGCACTTCAAAGGGCTACAAAATACTTTGAAACTACCTGTTTCAATGTATTTCTTTGAAGTAAGTCCCTGTTTCAAATTAGGAATATACTCTGATGGGATGATTCAACTGAATGTCTTCAAATCAAAGCACCCCTTTGAAGCTTTACACATATCCAATTTTTATCTTCGTAGAAGATGGTATATATTAATTGACAGTCAATATTTTTGTTTGGTAAAGTATAATATATTACACCCATTAGAAAGATGGATCAACACTTGGAAAAACATTTGGAGAGCCAGTTTAGTCTAGTGGTTAAAGCACCAGGCTAGAAACCAGGAGACTCTGAGTTCTAGTCCCTCCTTAGGCATGAAAGCTGGCTGGGTGACCTTGGTCCAGTCACTCTTTCTCAGCCCAACTCACCTCACAGGGTTGCTGTTGTAGGGAAAAGAGGAGGAGGAAGGAGTATTAGGTTTGTTTGCCGCCTTGAATTATTTATAAAAATAATAAAGGCGGGATAGAAAATAAAAAAATAAAAATAAATAAAAAATAAAAAAGCAGTAGTTAATCTTTAACATAGCTTTAGATTTATGAACCATACTATACAAACTCTGAATTCTAAAAACAGAATTAATTGGGTGGTATTCTGCATTTATTTTTACAAATTCAGCTTTGTAAGAGTCCACTTCCAATGTACTTTCAATAAATACATTCTTGTGCTCTTCATTGAACTGACACACAACTGGAATATAAATATACTCCTTCAGAAGCTTGATGGGAGTTGCAAATGACTAGAAATGATTCTAGGAATTACAGCTTTATCCTTTTTTTCTTTTGACTTCCATTTTTTTTCAACCTCAAGGTCCTTTAACACCTGAGGTATATAAAAAGCAGTTGAGTAGAACAAATTCCTGCTGTTTCTTCTGTTGTTGAAACAGATGCCATCTTATTTAGTATGAAATGAAACATTCACACAGAGAAGCAACACATACTATAAGTGACCCATATTCATTTGATAAAATAAAATCATAGCCTAATGTAGAGCTGGAAAGGTTGCTACCTCGGGTGAAGACACAAAACACCCATAAAGCCCTTAGCCACATACTGACCTGAGCCAAAGTGTAAACTCAGCGCTGGTCAGGGATCCTTTCACAACTGGGATGAGGCATGATCAGCCCCCAGTGGTTTTTCAGTTGATTAGTCTAAACATTAAAGAAAAGTGGAATTTTGCAAAAGGAATACACTTATTAACTGACCATGACAAACCTGGTTCCTGCAGGAGTATAATTCCCCCTAAGCATGTCAATGTACAGTATATGCAAACAGGTAATTTTAATAGTGCATCCCCACCCTCCAAATAGCCCTAGAGATGTTTTTCAGTTATATGCCATGCACTTGTATTTCATGAGAACAAAGTCCGTAAGTACGTGGCTCTACATGCTTGTTAGTCATGAGGGAAGGCAAGACATTAGGAGAGCCAAGCAAATACCCAGACTTTTGAGTTTCACCCTTTCGTTATGACACTGAACGTTTCACATATTTTAATAATCCCTAATCTGATTTGTTTGCTTTTATGTTTGCTCAGTATGTTGGGGGAACCAGGTCATTAAAGTCTGCAATCTGTCTTTAAGTGTGAAGCCAACAACTGTGGTTTCTTAGGAGAAGCCATGGCTTAGTGTGAACTCAGCTGTTTTCAAACCAGAATAGTAGGCAGGATTGGAACTAGAAGCAGAGTTCAATCCATGAAAAGGAGACATTTCTAGTCCTAAATCCTCTCAGTGCAAGGATTTAGTTCATGTTTAGGGGACCTTTTGCTACTCATATACTCTAATCTAGAGTCTCGATGGCTCATCCCCCCCAAATGCAACTTGCTCAGAAAGATGGGGATCCAGTCTGATCCCCAACAAGTTATGGAGGCCCACAAGCAAGGTGAAAAGCTTTTGTCTCCACAGAGCTGTGAATGCAAACTATATTCCACTAGTTCTCTTGATGAGATTTTCAGAAGAAAATTTTCAGAATAGTTGACCAGTGTAATGAGCAAATACTTTCTTTGACCCACTTGTCAAAGATACATGTTTTCTGGGAGGATTTTAAGGGTTATAATTGATGAGTCTGTCTCAGCATAAGGGAGGTAGTGATGCTTAATGCTTAATAATTAGACCATTAAATTTTAATAGCTAAACTAATCGGGCATGTTCTGATCTGTAGTTGCGTGTGTGTTTATGAAAAACAATTTTACCAATCAGAGATTGGCATTTGTAGAACATTACTGATGCCACCAAGGTCAGGTGGAGAACATGCTGTTGTGAAGCAATGGTGCATATGAGCAGGATGACACATGTAACACCTTTGCTGCGAGAGCTGCATTGGTTGCTTCTGTATCCTATTCAAAGCATTGGTTATCACCTTTAAAGCCCTACATGGCATGGGTCCAGGTTACCTGAAGGACTGGCTCATCCCCATTATATCAACCCATCCCACCCGGTCAGGCAGAGGGGGCATGTTACAGACCCTGTCCATGAAAGAATGTTGATTGGCGGGGCCCAGGAAGAGAGTCTTCTTTGCCGTTGCCTCTGCCCTATGGAACATTCTTCCCCCAGAGGTGAGGCAGGTCCCCACTCTCCTGGCCTTCCGGAAAGGGCTGAAGAACTGGCTCTGCCATCTTGCGTGGGGTGTGAGGAGGGGTAACCAACCCTGGGTGTGGTTAGCACTCTGAAGAGGCTCCTGGAAGTTAAGAACTTTTTAACATCTATGCCTGGGACTATATTATTTATTTAGGAATTGTTTTATTGTATTTTTATCTAGTATTTATTGTGGCTTTTATTGTAAACCACCCGGAGTTGCTCTGTGAGTGAGATGGGCAGGGACTAAATTTGAAATATGAATATATAAATAAATAAATAGTATTATTGAAACAAACCAGAACAAGCTGGGAGTGAAGCAGAGAAAAATTGAGTGAAAGTGAATTTCTGCAAAAGCTAACTAACTTGTTGGATCTCACTGGAAAAACAAGAGGTCAGAAAGACAAAAATGGTGCTCTGGTTGTGTGAGCAGTATGGCACCATGATCAAATAGGTGGGACTAGATAAGGAGCCACATGGATCTTCAAGAGTGGCTGTAACTGATTATCATGCTAATTAGGGCTGAAGTGCATAGAAGCCCTTTGGGAACTCAGCAAACAAAACAAAATCTAGAAAAGTGGGTGAGCAATGAAGTCATCAGGACCAGGAAAAGAAGGTGACAAAAGAATATATTTAAATAGAAGAAAAATTCAAGAAAGCTCTGGGAAGGGCAAGAGAATCTTTGATGAAGGAATGTAATGACTGGCAGTCTAAAATGGATCTAGACCAGGGTTTCTCAACCTTAGCAACTTCAAGATGGACTTCAACTCCCAGAATTCAACCTAAGTTGCTTAGTGTCCTAACAGCCAGGAACCATGCTGAGACAAGGAATAGGTCTCTGGTGCTTTATTACTGCTACATTAAACAGAAAATCCTAACAAACTGAAGAAGCGTGGGAAAAACCCAGACAGATAAACCCCAAAGGTTAAGGTGGGTCTGATCTGTGTCTCTTTGAATGGCTGCTTAACTCCTCAGTACTACGCATGTGTTTCCCCACTGGATAGAGGCCCCCTCCTGCTCACCATCAGTACTCATGACACTTAGGTTGAGAAACCGTGATCTAGACAGTGTTGGCTGTTGAAAATTTATGATTCTATTAAAAGCAGTGTCATAGTGGTGAAAGAGTATTAGTTTGAGGGGAGCTTGAAGACTCCAGAGCAACTCCTGGATTTTAAGACTTCACCTTCTTTTGTCAGCTCAACAGATTCCCCCCCTTCTCCTGTGGAAAAATCTTATGGAAAACAAACCCACGTTCTACTCCTAGCTTCTGCTTATCAGCTCGTTAGAACCAGGGCCGCAACTAGGGTCTGTGTCACCTGGGGCAAACATGGATTCCACACCCATTTTGGCGCCCCCGCAGCGCTCATTTTGGTGCCCCCCCCCCAGTGCGGCTCCTGGGGCACATGTCCTGCTTGTCCCCTCTCCCCCCCCCCCTCCAGTTGCAGCCCTGGTTAGAACAATGTGTTTAGGTGTCTGGGCTGCTTTCATGACAGTCTCATAAAGAGGTATGGCTTTCTGTAGGCTCTCACAGAGTCTCTTAAAGATCTGCATTGATGTTCTTATATCATCTCCTTGATTTTCATACTTCCTATCCTACCTCAAAAGCTACTCTTAGTTTCAGAGAGAAAAAGGAGGATATCAAACTTTTTTCCTCTGGAGCAATTTTTCTTTCACAGAATTTATTTCAGAGGTATAGTTTAAGAAGAAATTGGAAAGCCCAAATCCAAATTAGGCCCCTTGAGACTCTTTTAAGCAAAGGGGGGAAAAAAATCTGACCTATTTTATCTTCCCTACATCATATCTAGTAATGAACCTACCCCTTAATTTAGCAGATAGAACAAGCTTATCTAGTTCTGGAAATTTTATGGATCAATAAATGCAGCTGTGTTACTAACACATAATACTTTAGAAGTTTTCTAAAGATGTTTTGAATTGTTTTTAAACTTACGTCTATATATCATTATTATATATACTGGCTTTTTGATTGCTGTATATGATGGTTTTTATTGTAAGCCTCCTAGAGTCACTTTACTATGAGGTGGGTGGCTATATAAATGTGATTAATAAATAAATAAATAAGTTAATAAACAAGCTCCATGTGTAGTGGGTGAATTAGTAGACGCATACATATAAACACCACGCACATGCTTTCTAGGTAGGTTAAATTTATGCTGTGGGACTTCTAACAGTTTCATCATGTGTTGTACTTTCCTTCACTGTTTTTCACTATTCTGAAATTTAAACCTGGATGATAGCTTCCAGTTAGTAATGAAAATGCAAGTAAAAGATAGCCTTTTTGTTACCCCTTGTTAACATGTTTTACTTTTCCTACAGGCTAAGATAAAAGACTTCTGCTGTGTTTGTCCTGGGAATAGAGAATCACAGAGTAAAGTAGGAAAAGAAGATGAAAGCTGATTAGCTCGAACACTGAAGCTCAAAAAATGTATTAGAGAAAAAGCAATTAAAACTCTAATTAGAGCAGGATTATGAAACACACGCACACATACATATACAAAACTATAACATCTGAACTGTGTATTTCATCTTGTTACAGAAAGCATCCTTGCCTACACTTATTTAAAATATTCATATTCCATCTTATCCTGCACTTTGAACAATTAACATTTATGTACAGAACATTGTATTGTTTAAAAATACCCTATTTTTAGGATAAGAAACTTAAAGTTACAGGTTTCTAACTGTGAATACAAGATTTATCACATAAGTCTCCTGTTCTTTTGGGTCACATTCACTGCAGTGTTGAGCAAGGATGCTTGCACAAGGGGAATCCTCTTCACCTGTGCCCTTGAAGACTTAGAATCAAATGTATATGCACATTTGATTCTAAAGCATGGGTATGCTTGCCTGTACATATGGAAACAATAATGTTCCCACAGACCCATAATCAGACCATGAGTTTACAGCCTTGTCATTCATGGACAGGAGAAATAAAGGAGGCAGTGAAGTTAAAATTTCGTCTTTCTGTCCATTTCATTTCCACTATGGTTTGTTGAAAAAAACAGTACTAGTTAATACTGAAGAAGCTTCTGCTCTTACTGCTTAACTATTTTGTAAAAATAGAAAACCTGGGAGAGTGGAAGATTGCTAGAAAGCTATTTAACTTATTGCCATCTCTTGCTGTGAGGATCATGGTGACTCTTCTACCCATCCCCACATATTGCCTTCAGCCAATTGCATCTTTGGTTGTTCCTGTTACCTCAGTAAGTGGGGGGGAAGCAGTCTAAACCCTCTTAAAATTGTACTCATTTATGGGTCGCTCAGACTGATGTGTAGACTAATACTGGTTATATTAGAATAGCCCCACTAAGCAAGATATTGTGCCATGACTGGACTTGGGGAACCATTCATAATGAGGCTGATGTAGACAGAAGAACATTCTTTTTTTTTTCAATGTCCTGTTTTAAGTCTATTTATAAATAAAAGCCCAGGAGGAAGGAAGGAATATATGTGCACATCAGCCAGCAGAAAGGATGTTAAACTGCAGTGAGAGCAAAATTGTAGGCGGACATCAGCATTTTCATGGCAGTAGAATAGAAGAAAGAAGCTGGGCCTCTAGTGGGAAGCTCTGTTTGATGAGAGAATCTGCCTTCCTGTCTTTAATGAGAAACTGCCTCTGTCTGTTCAAAAAAGTTTTAACTTTAAACATAATCTATATGTTACATAGATTGTGCTTTAATTTAATTGGCCCAGGATATTAGCAAAGCTATATATTACTTCAGTTTATGTTCACACCAAGCCAATTTTGACTGAGTCGACCTTATTCATCTCTACAGATGAGAGATAGATATCCATAGTTTATTGCAATTTTTTAAGTGCAATACCATTTTTCTCGAAATATTAAATAAATTTTGGTGAGGAAAAGAGAAGAAATGAGAAGTAAAGGAGTGGCCAGTGATTTTAGCAGCTTAGTTTACCATCAGTAATTGGCATAATATTGAAAATGACAGAGTATACCACACCTGTTAGTAGGACAATGGCCTGCACAATCTGGAGATATGTGATAAAGAGGCCAAGGTGCTGTAGGACCTGGCTTATCTTTCACAAAAGGTGATGAGTAAATCTGAAAACAATGGAAGAAATCAGAGTTGAAGAAAAGCCAGTTACCAGACTGACAGAGAGTGAGAGAAAAAAAATTCTACAAATCTCTTTCCATAGTGTCTGCCTGTCCCATATAATCCAACAGAATTGGTTTGTTTCGGTCTTTGGTTCAACAGAATTGAACTGATTTGGGTTCCATCAATCAAGTAATGTCATCTAGCAGGACCCTTGTTGCTTCTGCCCTCTGGAACAGTATCCCTCTGGAGATTTGTACAATGTCCACTCCTGTCATGTCCCCCGTTGCGATGTATACATACATCACAACGGGGAACATGCCTTTCCGGGGAAGGGGAGGAAGGAGGAAAGAATCAGTGCTAATCCTATAAGCACTGAAAGACAAATACAAATAAAGGACAAAGGAGCCATACCTTTGCCCTGACCCGGGAAGCCATCACCCTATATCTCCCTGACATCTCTGCATTACCATGGGGGACACACCTGCTCCGGACACAGGAAGAGGACAGAGGTAATCAGCACTAATCCCCCTGATCGCCCATCGAGACTCCGGAATCGCCCCCTGATCGCCCATCAAGACTCCGGATCAGGACTTTGGGACAATGGGGGGTGGAGAAGGATCAGGTCCGCACCACGGGTATTTACCGGCTACCTTGCACGCCATGTGCTCATTCCCGTCTTTCTTCGTGTATGCATTCTATTCCTAATAAACCAGAAATCCTTAGCCCTGGCTAGTGAGTCTGTGTTCTTTGGAATAAGGCAACCATCACAACTCCACTGTCTTGTCCAAGGCTTGGGTTAGTATGTGGTCAGGTCCCTTAAGTCAGAGTATGGGTAAATGTCTCTGGATTTGTTCCCTCCAGGTAGTTGTTGTTCTTTTATACAGTATGTTATTGTTTTTGCTAGTTTTTCCACAATGAAACCACCCAGAATCATTCTGCAGTTGGGTGGCCTACAAATTTGATGACTGACTGACTGAACTCTAAAATTAGGAAGTGGATAGGATTAGAAATAGACTTGTGAATGTATAAATTATGCTCTTGTTGTAACCTGCACATATATTTGCCTAAAGTTGATTTAGGCTGAAGTCAGAAGATAAAAAGTTTAGGACGGAATATAAAAAGTTCTCACCTTGCAATCTAAAGGTGAATGCCTTATCTATGTTGTCAGGGCTTGGAGGAAAGCATTCTCAATGGAATGTAGTGCAATTACTTTGGCCGTCAAGGGAGGCTAAGAAAATAAAACTATTCATGCTTCTTACCTTAATGTGCTTATTAAAAGGATTTTTTAAAAATCTGAAGGGGTGCTCAGACTGAACTTCTAAAAAGTCCTAAAAATCGACAGGCTACTTCAGTCACAGTAGTATAGGGTAGCTTTCTCCAATCTGGGATCTTCCAAATATTTTTGACTACACTTAGAACAATCTATGAGTCTTCAGAGCTGAAGTTCTCTGAACTATCCAGCATGCATGGAGTTCTCCAGCATGCATGGAGAACATCAGAGTCATGAAGGTTTGTATTTGGAGTCCATATGATTTAAATAAATAAATTAGTAGTTTAAATTTCATTGAATTTTCTTCATTACATATGACTACATCTGAATAAAATCAGATGGATTTCTATAGGCATATTCTATGACTGACTGACAGAGAACTTTTCTTATCATTATCATCTTCATCAATTATATACAGTAGAAGTTCACGTTAGCCAGGCTGGATGCAATACTCTCAGCAGTCCTTTTTGGACATTTTAAGGGTACTCCCATACAGTATCTCTCTGGTTACAGTATGTCTGTGTGGTGATGGCTCAATAGAAACTCTAAGCCATATACTACTATGTTGATCCCTATATAAGGATAAATGAAGACAGACCTTCATTTATCCGATCTTGAAAAAAAATTCTGGGCAGGGAGTTTCATTTCTACTTACTGTTACTTCTTTAAGACAAGGACTTAAAAATACCTTCTCAAGTTGCCCAGTTTTGTGCTACCATCTGTACAATACATTGCACCATTAATTAAGATTGGATTCTCATTTATTCATCACTTTATTATACTATTTTTATTTTATTTAATTATATATGTTCTTATTTATTTTTAGATCCTATTTTACTAATTGTTTTTCTATTACATAGAGAAGAATGTAACAGTTCTACCATTAGATATTTTACACTATCTGGCCTTATAAAAAGGTAACGATTCCCATTTAGTCGTGTCTAATAACACACTAAGGGGTGGTGCTCATGTTTGTTTCCATGGCTGAAGAGCCAGCGTTGTCTAAGGACACTTCTGCAGTCATGCGGCCAGCATGACAATCACGGAAACGCTGTTACCTTCCCACCGAAGTGGTACCTCTTTATCTACTCGCATTTGCATGCTTTTGAATTGCTAGGTTGGCAAGAACTGGGGCGAGTGCGGGAGTTCACTCCGCTGTGCGGCACTCGGGTCTCATTTGATTTGATCTGATCTGATCTGATTTGATTTGATTTGAAGTTCCATCTGATCCCAGGATCAGGAGACAGATACAATTTTAAGCCACTTGTAGGTTAAAACCATGCAAGCAACCTTAAACTATACTATGCAATGGCTAAACCAGCTTTTACAAGCTGCATCTGTTACATGTTCTGGGACACCACCATGAGTTGTACCATAAATGAAAAATTGCTAATTGGGAGCCAAGAATCTGCGAACTATTCACCACAAAAAGTGTAAAATCAACTAGATAGCAGTAATTTAGGAATGATTGTTGTGGCATAACCTTTCCAGAATATGCTTGTTTGTACAACAGATAATTTTGTTATATTTTTCGAATATGTATCTACATTTTCATAATTCTCTGAATATATATTTACAGCAGAATCTTCAATACTTCTGAAAATGAGATAAAGCTACCACACTAGTAGTTCATGGCATCTTGACTTGCTCCACAACCTTTAGTATTTATTAATAAGTTTCACTAATAAAGAAGAGAAGTAACAGTCTTTCCATAAATTCTTATATTTAGCACAGAAGAAAACAATCCCTATTTTAAGACATTTTCCACAAAAACAAGATTAGACAAAAAAGTTATATGCCTCTGCTACCATATTCTCAGGGGCTCTGAAACAACCCTGTCATTTTAAAGATAAATTATTTGGGGGGAAATCTAATGTTATGTTCAGATAAATAAATACAGTGATGCTTCTTTCAGTTACAGCTTTAGTCAGGGCCCAGTTAGCATGGTATAATGCAGGAAGAGCAGAAGACAACTTGGACTGTATTGCTGGATCTCTGACTGATTTATGGTAGATTAACAAGGATCTCTGAATTTGCAGACAAAGTCTTCTCTTTGGAGAAGAAGACTAAACGGTGAAAACCTGGAATGCAAGTTTATATAAGAGGGTTTCTGAATGTGCTTCTGGTAACAAAATGTATTCAAAGTCATAGGTAATTAGCCATTTTTGATGAACTGCCCAGGCTGAAGTAGCTCTGAGAAGTCTCAATTAATGATTCAGCAGGATTAAAGAAAAAATATGACACAATAGTTTGTGCTAATGTGAATTTTTAACTTTCTAGGAATTAGAAAACACTGGATTAAAAGCTTTTATTAAAAACTTGTGAGATTCTTGAAAGCTATAGATATATTTATTTCTCCAGAGATTAGACTTTCCCCAACCCTACTGGCTTTCCTTAACCCCTTAAAAACTGGGGTCCATGTTGTGTGGTTGAGCCCATATCCTGTTTATGTTGATTGTGCTGGTTGGTTTTATCTCAGCTACTGTATTTGTTATGTTACATTGTTTTGCTATGATTTTTTAAATCTTGTTTTCATTCCGTTTGTCACCCAGAGTCATATGAGTAAAATGGGCAGCCATATAAATTGAATAAATTAATATATGTTGTCTGTGTGAGTTATAGTTTCTGACAACTTAAAGGAACCCACCATTCTCTATTTTTCTTTGTATGTAAAAACCAAACAAACAACTGGATTATTTAAAACCAGAAATACACACACTGAAACTGAACTTTATATAAGATATAGTATAAAAACTACTTTTAAAAGGCTTGAAATTCCTTACATGAGTTTAATATTTCTGATTTAATAGTTTCTTGAATCTGTCTTTAGCAGTCCATAACATGAATGCAGTGCCTAAATCAAAGTAGTTTACTTTGTCCCAGCACATGTTACATCTTAAACAAGTTAACATTGGGGAACAATGCTATTAAAAACCAGTGGCTGGGAGGCAACAGTAAGTGTCAACTATTGTATTCTGCTGTGTATGAGTTTCTCATAACCATCTATTGGAAGACAATAAAAAGCAGGATGGTAGGCTAGGTGTGCTTTTGATCTGTCTCTTCATGTTTGGTATTTGCTTTCTTGCTTTGGGTGCATCCACTTCCTGTTTTGTTTTACAGCCACTATGGAGGAAAACATGTCTATGGAGGCTACCTGTTAGAGGGAAATTTAGGACAGAGTTTTATTTAATGCCATGAGTCTTCCTTCCAATGTACAGAACAGGGAAGGTTCAGAATCACAGGGCTGGATCCACCATTTAGGAAGCAGGATGCTGGATTTGACACATGATGGCCTCTCCATTAGGCAGAATAAGGCAGCTGTCCTGAGGGGCTAAAAGAGGAAGGCAGAATGAAAAAAAAAACAGGGTTGCACCCTCATGACACAAGCATCACTCCTCTTGCACATGCATCATGCCATTTCACACACATTCAAAAGGGGAAGAGGTTATACCATGATGTTGTGATTCTGGTTTTGTCAAATTGATGAAAGGAATGGCAGCTGTCGTGGAAAAGCAGAAAATTGCTAATTAATTTTGCTATTGAGTTTTTTACAGGCAAGAAGGGAGAGAGATGCTTTGGTGATTTTCAGATTCATTTGCCAAAATAATATGCCAGTCTTTGACTATTACAATTTTTGACTTCCCTCTATTACTCAGTAAAATCTCTTGAACCAGCCTTGCAGGAACCTGAGTGGTGTTGCCCATTGAATTGAACAGATATTTATATGTAAGCTTTGGGCTGTGTTATGCCTAAGGATATGAAAAGATGCAAGGAACTTGTTAAGGTGTCACTGAAAGGATAGTCCAATTAATTGAAGCAACAGTTTGCAGGGCCAGTAAGACACAGGGACTTTGAGTCTCAGTAACAGTATTGTTTATATCACAGTTTGTCAATATGCCATCATCAGTATTTTTGCAGCCACTGAAAAATGTTTTAATATTTGGGATGATGAAATGACAACTTTAACATATTTCTTGGGTGACATTCTTGATTTAAGTCATTATTGTCAGTTTCAATAATCAAAACCTTTCATTTGCTGCTCTTGTGTTATGTACATAGGGAATAGGAGATGGAGAGAATTTGCATGTGTTAAATATATTTATAAGTTGCTTGTTCTCAGGATGATATTCACAACAAACAAAACAAGTTGTAAATGCAATATAATAAAAATATAGCACAGAACGAAGTAGAATGAAAAATGAAATTAAGACTTAAAAATATTAAGAACAAATGCTAAAGTGAAATTAAAAGGCAGCAACAAATATTGGTTTTTCTTAGGCCTGTGTATCTTGAGCGCCACCACAAAAAAAGACTTATAAACAGCAGCTGCACCTTTCTTGGGAGTAACCCAGAGAAGGACTCCAATCGTATTCCCAGAGCACAACCCCACCAGGCAGAAAGGGCTTTCGGAGTAGAAATCATAGAATCATGGGGTTGGAAGGAACCTTGGAGGTCTTCTAGTCCAACCCCCTGCCCAAGGCAGGAATCCTCAGACCATCACAGACAAATGGTTGTCCAATCTTTTCTTGAAAACCTCCAGCGATGGAGCATCCACTATTCCAGGAGGCAAGCTGCTTAATAGTTCTCACTGTCAGGAAATTTCTCCTTACTTCCAGGGTGGATCTGCCTCTGATGAGCTTCCACGCATTGCTTCTTGTCCTACCCTCAGGTGCTATGGAGAATAAAAAACCTCAGGGGACTCATTTAGGGACTGGAAACTAATGAAGATGATTAAATCTGGTGCAAGACTAAGACAGAAGCCTAGCTGCCATATTCTGGACTAAAGTAAAATCCATGGCCTTTTGAAGTCCATTGCATTCACATCATATGAGTGAAGCATTGCAGTAATCCAAATGGAAAAGTTTGGAATATGAGTAGCCTACCCTACACAGGAGGACTATAGATGGCATACAAGTCTTAGATATATATATAGACCTAGATCTGGATCTAAATCTTCCATATCATAGAATCCAGCCATGTTCAAGAATATACTTTCACAGGTACTAAAGGGTTAGGTTGGTTCTTCCAATTTATGGTAAATGGAACAATGTTAGACAGAGGGACCCAGGAAACTGACTGGTTAAACTGGGGGTTAAACTGGTTATCCTCTTTAGGCCCAATCTACCCTACAAGGCAGTTGTTATGTAAATGAAAAGAAAGAGGGTCCCCTATAAGCCATCCTAAGCAACTGGAAAAAATGCAGGATATGAATCTAACAAAAGAATAAAGTAATAAAATATACCTACGTTTGAAAAGGCATTCAAAAGTTTCTTTTTTCTTGTTGTGAGGAAAAAAAACTGCCTATACTAAGTACCTATATCCTTACTACTACAAGAAACGATAAACTTAGTATGTCATCCTGAAAATAATTATCTTATTTTAAATGTTCATTGCTGGAAATGCAAATGAGAGAAAGAGAAGAAGAGCGGAAAATTTAAGCTATTAACTGGAATTCATTGTTTTGATTTGAATCAAACCATCTGTTGTCTAATACTTTTTCTTTAGCCTTTCCCTAATTGTTGTCTTTGGCGCTTCCATGACATCTACTTATGGGTCCATTTACATCTTGAGTGATTACTTGTATATTGGATTGGTCTGCTGGCCCTTAAGAAAAGTTCCAATAAAAATAATTAATGCAATCCCTTTAATTAACAGCATCAGAATGAGCAGCAGAGGATAAAATAAATGCAACCTAACTAAAAGCAGTCTCAGAGATTTCATACACCTTACATTCTAAAAAAGACACCCAGTTGATAGGTCACTAAAAGAACTGAGATCTTCATAATTTTTTAAGGGTTGGGAAAATGGAAGGCCCATCCTCTGATCACAAAGAAAAGAAGTGTAAAAATTCAGTACCTTTCTTTGAAAAGAAAAGTGTTCCACAGCTTTGATGCTAATACTGTTTCCCCTTGCTGCTAATATAGTGTCAAGGATCTACTGCAACTGTAAGAAACTGTGCTTTTTTTAGTTTGTTTTTAAAAGGGATGAGAATGGCTTTGTAGCAGATGGTGTTAGTGATCCACAGAGAGAAGCTAAGAATCCTTCTCTTTCTCAGATTAAAATCTGAACAACAAAAACAACAACACAACAAGTTTGGTACATTCTGCCCAGAGCTTATCAACGATGGTTTCTTTCAGTTTCTCTCTCTTTTTCATTCATGAATACATTCAGTCTTAGTTCTGCTTCTGTCTGTTTGAAAATTCATAAATTCTCTGGTCATTTCTCCTATTGTATGCAATTTTATCTAACTTAAGAATTTCTTACATCTAATTCTATTACTATTGTGTATTTTTGCACATAAATATACAGTGTAAAAACAAAAACAATTACAGTAACACATTTTCCTCTAATTTACACATTGTTACATGCAGTTTTTGACAGGATAAATTACATTAAAAATTGCAGAAACATACCTTTGATTTACATCTTGGTTCAGGAAATAGGAATTTGGCAAATTTCTTAAATAAAAATAAATAAATAAAATAAAATATCCTAAATGTTGAGCTAATACAATTATCTTGATTTTGATATGTGCTTACATAAGCCTCTGGGGTTTATTTCCTAGTGTAGCTTGATCAGATTTGGCTGCTATCTCTGTCTTATCCTTTACATTTTCCTCTACAGAATTATGAAAAGAAAACATGTTTTCACAATTATCTTTATTACTGGTTGTATTAATGTGTACATCGCAATAAATATTTAAAAGGCATAGACCCTTTCTGTTATCTATGTAATGAAGTGATTCAGTTCATGCCACAAATGATGGAACTTAATCAGCTAAACAATAGAAAAAGGATTCATAGATGTAGCACTGAAAAAAACAACTCTTTTTTATGCTTTTATTTACGTTGCAAATGAAAAAAAGCATTTAAATGCTATTACTAAAAAAGAAAGTTGTCAAAAAAGCATAGAAGACAAGACTATATTATTATCTTCATCAGTTTTATTTAGACTGAAGGAGTTCTTGTTCCTTTTAAAGAATTAGTAATAATGCAGTGTTTCCCAAGAGAACTCTGTGCTACAAGTTCAAGTATTATTAACATTTAAAATAGATCACCATATTCATTGAAAATTAATATCCTGAAGAACTAAGAAGGAAAAATATTTTTAAAAACTTTAAATTAAATTCCTATTTTGGGTTCAGTTTTTCTTAATTTAATTAATTAGCATTATCATAGGAATGAAACCATCACTAATCTTCATGAGAATTAGATCCATATGTAACTCAGCCCAGATACTTTGTAAGAACATACCACTCTCCATTATGCACTGTTAGGATTATCTGTGGATTATGGAATCAAAATCTATGTAAAAATACTTAGCAGTTATAGACTTTTTTAAAGTGGTTAATGTGCTTTACATACATTATTTTATAAATCCTTATAACAGCAGCAGTCCTGTAAAATGTCATGTTAATATCCTCATGTCATAAAAAAACAACAAGAAAAGACTCATGATGAATCAGGCCAAAGTCCAGCATCTTATTTCATACAGTGATCAACCATATGTCTCTGGGAAATCCACAAGAAGGCTATGAGGGTAATTGCTCACCTCCACTGTTATTCTGGATTCCTATCAGAAGGAAAATTTCTATTTTATAAACAGGGAGTGAAATGAATATTGAATGATCTTGTCGAAAGTCATCTGATGAATTGAGGGTTAGATTAAGAATTTCACTCAGTCTCCCTTGCATACAATGCACATTCTTAGCCAACACAGTTCGCTGCCCTTTTAATAACTTTGGCTTTGCATGGCTAAAGAAGGTGAAATTTGCCAGGTATATGGGGCTGTTGAAAAATAATGAAATAATATTGTCAATTAATAGCAACTTTATTCTGATAGAGAAACCTAGTTCTCAGATGGTATAAACTGAAATAATTCTGGTTTCTTCTCTTACAGGTTCCATGGATTCTTGTGCTTTTGGAGTGACTCCAATGGATGTCTTTTGCACTTATTGAATCTTTGTTTATGGGGAATTTTTTGCTTTACATTCTGATCTAATAATGACTGAGTCATTGGATGCACATGACTGAGAAGGGACTTGACTGGTCAAAAAAGGAAGTTGACTGGTTTATGACTTGAATCCCCTTAAGAGAAGCATGCTCAGATAGTGGCTAACACAGACACCATTTCCTTTCAGTAAGGCTGTGGAAGAAGTGGCCACTTGAAATCTGAAAATGAGTGCCCCATTAGTTCCCAACAAGTCATGTTACAATTTATTACAGACCAACAGAAATGAGATGAAAAATAACAATGAACACATGGTGTCTGTAGGAGACACAAATGCCAATCAAATCACATCAGATGTCAGAACCCCTGGAATCACAATAAGGACAAACAATATTTCAGGAGAAACTGGTCGCTTACACACCGGTAAGCAAGAAACTATCGGACAGTTAGATTCGGACAGGAACAACTTTCAGGGCCCCACTGGTGAATCAGAGTTTATTCTGCCTTCTACCATCAGCAAGAAATTGCATGCAGATTGTAGGCCTGATGGGCTTAAGGACACTTCAAAGCTAGTCACCATTAGCCGGGGACACAGCTTGTCCAATCTGAGGATCAACACAAGTGATAACTTTTCAGTGGTACTTTCAAAAAGTGATGCTGATCTTATTCAGCATATGTCAAAGGAAAAAACACTTAGAAGGATTGAGCCAGAAGGAATAAAACGCCTTTCTTTGGGGAGATCAAGAAAACTTATGGCTAAAGCAGAAACTTTTGAGAAAGAATTTGTTGGTCGTGTATCAGGTAAACGCTTGCTCTCTGTATCTTTAGATTCCATCAACACTTCACATCATTTGAGTGGGGACATGGAAAAATCTCAGAAGACATCAGCAGACCATTTTTTAGGTAGGGTGTTCCATCCAACTGATAGCGTCTCAGAGGGAAACATTGTACAATATTCCAAATGTTCATCTACCTCAGAAATGGATAAAGCAAATGGCCCAGCCATACAATCAGATGTGGATAAAGTACCAAATATCAACAAACAAGGCACTCCACATCCTGCTGTTGTTGACCTCCATTTAACTGTTAAATCCAATGAAACTTGGAAATCAGAAGCACAAATTGACCATCAGAGTGATAAGAGAGGAAAAGGGGAGGTGAAATGTCCTCTGTCTTCACAGTCTAAGCGTGCGTGTGAGCAAAAAATAAACAAGATTATGTTATTTGAATTTCTTGGATGTCCGGCAGAAGAAAATAACGTGGTACAGAATCAAAAGGTTGTGGGGTCTGAAGTACACAAGACAAAATTACATCAGTTGCCAAAAGAAGATCCATTTTTAAATGAGGGATCTGATTCTATCAATGAAAGTCTGATAAGTGATTATGGGTCTCCAGATTTAGGAAAAGGAAATAATCATAGTAACAGCAAGGCAAAAAGCAAAGTGAATGAGGAATATAGAGCTGTAAAAGGGGTAGATTCTGTTTTGGCTCTTGCTGATGATGCTGTACATGTTGGTAAACTGACACCAACAAGGAATGAAAACCTATATATTACTAACACAAGCTGTATTCCAGTGGTTAATGGGCATATGTCTTTTATGCATAGTGTGAATGTGACAGACAGCAGATATCTGAATAACTGTGAAAATAAACAGATTCTAGTCAAAGAACCTAGTGAAGATGTTGTCATTGTCCATTCCGATTTGGAAGATCCAAACCCACAAAATACAGAAAATATCTCGGACAATCGTTTAAGCATCCAGGACAGTGATTCAGAAATCACAAGTTCCTCAGTTCAGAACAAAAAGACGATTAACAAAAAGAAAGATCATTCAAATGATGTACTGGAGAGCTATAAAATAATAGCACAAAATGATACCTTTTTATGTCCCCCAACTCCTTTGCGCCCTGTGACTGCCAGTAGCCACAGCACACTGTCAAGCAGCAGTTTAAAGGAACTTTATGCACTTCATGTTGACAAGCTGCCATCTTCTGCAACCCTCCCTCCCACTGACAGCACTCAGTTGTTTAGCCTATCCCCTAAAGTGCCTAATAAAACTACCTGTAACAGTGGGATCCCCAAGCCCATCCTTATACATTCCAAGGGGCCCCAAGCAGCCAACTATAATAGTGAGAACGAGTATATGGAAAAGCCTGAAGATAAGCCTGAGACAAATCCATACATCGCCAAGCCCAAACACGTGAGACCTAAAATAATAACTTACATTAGGAGGAACCCTCAGACGATCAGCCAGCTTGACCATTCTTTCCCCCCACCTGCACTGTCTTGCATGCCCCCTGCTTGTGGGTTGCCAGTGGCAACTGAACAGAAAACGTTAAATGATGGGGATATTAAACCAGGCAATGTTCTCTATGAAAAATTTAAAACTGACTTTCAGAAGCCTCAAATTTATAGTTCTGGACTTGTAGTATCTGGCATTAAATCCTCGGACCACCATTTTGGTCAAATGGGTGAAAAGTTTCTCCAGGAGGTAAGTCTTTCTCTTTTTAAATGCCCATAGGCTGTTGGGTTGAAGTATAAGATTTGTGAGTCTGTTGGGGTTTGTGATGATCTTTCAAATATTCCATTTTAATACCTGTAGGCTTTCTTTAAAAATCACATAGAGTCACACTAACATGGGAAAAAAGCCTGAGATACTGGGTGAGTATGTTGAAAGAAATACTCGGTATCATCTCACGTCTCAGTTTCTTTATGAATAGGTTTCCTTTTAAGAAAATTGTCACAAATTTCTAGGCTGTGATATATTTGATTTTATAATATAAAAATAACACCTCCTGTAGCACTGATGCAAAAATGGCTGGAAAGTTCTCTTGCTCTGAAAAGCAGTCTTAAGACTTTCAAAAAAGGAGGAGGAGGGAGTGAAATGTCTCTATATTCAGAAATTATTTACAGCAACTCACCAGCTGGCCTGCTCCACTTGACTGGTTCAATCTGTATCTCTTTCTCTCACTGCCAACTGTTTTTGAATTTAAATCAAAATGCTGACATTAGCTTTTAAAACTAATGGTCTCAGCCTACCATCCAAAATTGTTTTCCAAATCCCATGTCCATTATTTCTTTTATGCTGATTTAACTTACCTAACATAGTGCCCAGGATATTGAAATGTCCCAAAGATGCAGAATGTGCATGAAATGGAAAAAGGGGTTTGTTTCAAACTTGATACAGAATATTGAGTTGCTGAAAGTTCTGTTAACCTGCTTTGGGGTCAGCCATAGTCAAGCTGAAGGAAATTCAAATAATTTGAATGAAATTAAACGCAAAACAGTTTCAGATATTCTGCCCACAGGAAACAGCGGGATTCAGAACAAGTGTATTTAACTGCAAACTTCTGTATAACCCCTGAGCGACAGCAGAGGGGTACAGAGTATTCTAACTTTTTTCAGCAATCTCGTGGATGTTCATATTTTGCAGCCTAGATTTTGTAGCCCTACACTGTCTTTTCGGATATCATTTTATACTCCCAGCAAAATTGTGTTGGATACTCTTCAATGACATCTGTCAGAGGGAGGGACAAGGAGAGTCAAAATAATGAAAACAGGAAGATACTGTGAATGTTGCTGATGTTCTCAGAAGTGCCCAATAATTTTGAAAGAAAATATTTTATCTTGATCTCATCCTAATATTCTAAGAAACATTCCTAACAGTCTTTAAAACCCTTAATTATTGAATTGTTGCTATAATATATTCCAACTCTTTATTCCAAAGTATCTGCAAATAAGTAATTTGTAATTTGAGAGTAACTGTCTAATTGTCTCTAAAAGGTTGCATAGATTTGGAATAATCCAAAACATATTTTAGTGCTAATAGTAATTCAGGAGCTATGGATGCTGTTAATAACTCTGGACAAATTGTGATATCAAGAGATGTTTTAATTGAGTGTACTGCCATTCCAGTTTTAGATATCTGGCATTTTTCTTGCAATAACTTAAATGAGTTTTGAAAACTTGATTGGCAGTTAGCTATCAAAATTAATGCCTTGTAATATTCCATAAACTTTTTTTAAGACAAGGATTTACCTGCAATTTACAAAACTAGGTTTATCCAAAAGTATAACTTATCATGTGAATAAAGGTGAAAATCATACTTCAATCGCAACATTTTCTTTGCAGCATTAAATATAGTAGTTCCATTAACTTTTCCTGAATTTCACACAAGGACTTCATGAAAAGAAGGGCAGAACCTGGCTCAAAATGGCAATTTCTGTACTTAGGAGGTTTATTGCAATGAAGGATGGTACAAGTGTAGAAGCTGTCTCAGCTGTGAATTTCCACCCTCAGGTCTGGGCAGTCATGTAGTAAAATATCTTGATTTTCTGTGTATGGGTGCCTGCCATTCACAGATAGGTGAAGTTCCACTGGACACCCTGATAGGTCACATATGTCACATATCAGGTAGGTGGAGAACAGCCAAGTTCTTGTCTAGTATCCAACTTATGGAAAAAAGAGTGTTCCTTCAGTCCAGACAAAATAATGTGGCTCATGATGTGCTCATGTCATTTACCATGGGAACCATATCCAACACTTTGACATAAATGAACATCCATCTACACTTGTGTCCAGAAGAATGGGAAGTGGGAACCACCCAGAGTCCCCTTTTTGGGAGAGATGGCAGTGATAGAAATTTGAAAAACAAACAAACAAACAAATAAATAAGTGATGAGGCCTTCAATGGCCCACCTCCTCATTTGCACTTGCCCCCACCAGTACTTGGGGAAGAAGAGTAAGAAGCCTGAATCAAATGCTTAAGGAGAAGTGGGTATAACTGTTCTTTGCTGCCAGTTACACATATACTGCCAGCTTGTGATAGCAAACTCACAATATTTATTGCAGTTGTAAATCTTTCACCACAGTAACACAAAGCACACTGCAAACTCAAAACATTCTGTATAGAAAACAGGCATGAGACCTGACTAGCAAACAAGGCCAGAGAGACAAACTCAAGTTTAGGAAGATCTAAGAACAGTCCACATTCAATCCAAGGTTCCAGGTAATCCAACAACAGCATACAGAATCAGATAGGAAATTAAAATATTATTTGCCACAGAGAGCCCATTCTAAAAGCCATCTCTTTTATATAGCCATATATGCTTGACTAACTGGCTGTGTCACACTTCTTTCTTTCAAGGCTTGACTTCCTTGCTCTTTGTCAGATCCCCCCGATCAAAGGTTTTAAAAAAACCCTTATCGGAGCATCTGCCATCATTTCCTTGTCCAAGGAATAGACTCCGTGTCGCCAGATGGGAGGGAGTGTGAAGTTGGAGTGTGAAGTGGTTTATTATGGCTATGGCTGACATCAAGGACATGGGGTTGAGATATACCAGGAACACCACCTGGATGGGAGGGCAGGTGACATGGTTTCATGGGAAAGGGGACTAACTAAGGGAATGTAGTTTTTAAAGTTAGGTTTGAGAGGGAACTCTTTATTTGCGGCTTGCCTTCTGTACCGTTCATTATGCTTCATTACAACAGTTGAAGGAATCCCAGCCTCCTGACTGTGATTGTGTGAATGCTCAAATGATCAGGTGTTGACACTCTTGTTAATTTGCAATGTGCTGCTAGGCTCAAGAGCTGGATCAGCTGACTCACCCTATACCTGTGTCTCCTCAGGGTGCTGTGGCTGAGCCTCTCTTTAGCTAATTCCTGGGGTGCAGGCCAAGGCTCAGACTGGCCAAGCCTTCAGCTTCTGGATCATAAGCCTCCCTAACACTCTTCTCCCTCCTAAGCCCCCTCCCATTGCACTGAGGATTTAGGCTTTAGGGGACAACTGCTGGACTAATCTAGGCACATACACCTGGTCTGCATTTTCTCAAAACTGTTCTTCAGGTCTATATCAGTTCCAGTCAATGAGTTATTGGAGTTTTTCCCAGTGTTTCCAAGAGTCTAGGGTGCAGGCTACCTCATATTCCAGACCATGACAGGAAGTTGAAGAGGAATAGATGGGTGGTATGATTGGGAGGTGCAGCAGGAATTAGCAAGGGTCCGTGGAATACCAGGTAGATTTTCAAGGATAAAGAGAGTTTCAGGCAGCAGATTCCTGGATGGGCCATTGACAGAATGGGGAAAGATCCAAGATTCAACTGTCCAGCTTCTTTTGACTGCAGTTAATGTGATGATACCTAGATCAAGCCACCAACTGCAAGAGCAGGAACTGTAGAGTTGTTGATAATGATAGTCAGTAAAATGTTTGTATGTTTATTTGACCTGTTGGAGTTGATCTTTAGGTACCTGATGTATGACTTGATGAGTGCTATTCTGTAGCTTTTAGCACATTCTACTAGATATCATAATTTAATTATTTTCTTATGAGTAAATATCTACTACTTTATTGTCCAGATGTTCTACATGAAATGCTTTTATACCTATCTCTAGAATAGAGAGGCCTTATTCATGAACAAAGTTAGTTAATGCCAGGCATAACAGTGCAGTCTAATACATATTTTCTCAATGGCATAGCACAAACCTATGCATCTTTATTCAGATATAAGCCTCAATATATCCTTTAGGTTTATTCCTAAATATTGATTTACAAATGGAAGTTCTTACTTTCCATAAAATCTATTATTAAAGACACTTCAAGGATAAATTAGGGAAGATTTTGGATTCAAATCTCCCTTGTTCTCCACTCAACCCATAGAGCAACTGGCATAGTTAATTTCCCCACACTGGAGGAAACAGTAGGATGGTGAAGGAAAAAGTAAATAAATGAGTTCCTCTCTTCATTTTCACCTCGGTAGCAATGAATCTGCAGAGATTTATTGCCATAGAATCTATGGTTCCTGGATTGACCATAGAATCTCTCTGACATAAACCCAAGGTCCATGTGAGCCAAAGTTCTGTTTTCTTCCTAAGCAAATATTTTTAAGTATTTTGATGTTCTGTTATGAATGTAGTATATTGTTTATTTGATTTAAAACATATTTGGTTCTGTCATTTTTTTCATTTCTGCTCAGATACCACAGCAGCAATCATGTTGAGAAATATTAACTGCAGTCCTTCTAAACAGCTGAGTGAGCATGCATATTTTGGTTCCTACTGTATTTTTTAAAATTTACCTTTATTACCTTTATATTTCTGTAGGTTGGAGAACGGCCTGCCAAAGACGATTTTTGTCCTCCACCATATGCTCACTATGAGGTGCCTCCAAGCTTTTATCGCTCAACAATGATTCTCAAACCCCAGTTAGGACTTGGTGCTGTTTCCAGGTTGCCATCTGCAAAAAGCAGGATTTTGATTTCCAGTCAAAGATCTTCAGCCAGCTGCATCCATCCTCAAGCACCAATACCCAGTTCAACGATATTCCATCCTGATACTTCAGGTAATCAGTTAACCTATTTGGCTGTGCTGTTGAATCATAAATCATAACGATAGGCTGATCTTAATCAAAATATAAAGGAAATTGGGAATATTGTACCAAAGGGGCATAGATCAGTAACTGATCTGATTAAGTCTGTCTTAAGCAAACCCAGTCTACGTTTTAATTACAATAGCTAATCACCAATGTAGGTCTCTTGAGTTTGTTGGTTGTTTGTTTTGGTTTGGTTTAAGTAGGGACTACCACATGATCAGAACTTTGCCTTCTTTATCAGCCTAACTATACTGGTTAGTGCTGAGTCTTATACTACAATCTTCCCCTGCCTGATGTCCTCTAGATGTGTTGGACTACAACTCCCATCATTTCCCATAATCTCCAACCAGTATCATCTTGTGTTCTGGAAGTTGTTGGGTTGGGGACATTTGCTTTATCAGCTGACCTGACAGCCCCACTGAATACAATAGTTGTGTTTACACGATACTCTTAACCATTTTACCAAATTAATCCATTTTCTGGATATTTATTTATTTATTATTCAAATTTTTATCACCGCCCATCTTCCCCCAAAAAAGGGGGGCTCTGGGCAGTTTACAATAAAATTGACCATTTAAAACCATCAGTGTATAAATTATGCACAATATCATAAATTATCCAAACAGACTAATTCATACCACATGCTAACCATGTGATCTTGTTGAGCATGTTTTGTGAACATGGCTATAAGGTTCTTTTTTTACTGAACAGTTAAATTATTTCTGGAGAATTCACATAGTTTTGTGTTAAAGTGGATTTTAAAGCACATCCAAAAATGAACAATGCTCGTAATCAGGATGTGATCTAGTAGGACTTGTCTGTCTGAATATTAACTGAATGCAAGTTAAATGGAGATTGCTTTCACTCATCAACTGCTGGCATCACTTTGATCCCTACCACAAATCATATGAATTTTGATGCAAATGTAGAGCTCTGCTCATCCATTTTATACCATTTCCCCCCCACTCCTAAGAACATTATCTTCTTTTTGCACATGTTTAGAAAAATAAGAGCTGTAATCTACTGGTGCCTCAGCTTTATTTTCCCTGGGGTAAAACTACTACGATTCCATCAAATTAGGGATTATGTTGGGGATATGATGACATCATAAGACTCCATAATTCATAATTCCCTGGAAAATTTAAAATGTTTGTGATACTAAAATAAATATGTTTAAAGATTAAATACATGTTACAATTCTCCAATAGCACCCTTAACCCCATATCCAGTCATAAAATCACTTTTCATAAGAGGAGAAATACCCTCTACTAGAGAATAATTATTAAATTGTTATTGTACACAATAAAAAGATTATTGTACACAGTATAATTATAAACCTATACCCATTGTTCCTATTTGCCAACATCCTAAGGGAGGAACATCAGCCTCAATATTGTTGCTTTTCAGTTAACACAACATGATGACTTCTGCCTTCATTTTTCCAGTGTTTTAAAAGAAAAGTGTTACTTCCATATAAAAAAAGAATATTATATTGCACCGTTTTGCAGATAACTTTGGTATGCAGTGTTTAGTTTACTATGTCAACTCGGAAATAAACCTTTTGAGTTTAATGGATCTTATTCCCAAGGCAGTAGATATAGAACTGCAGCTGCCATGTAATGGCAGTATTTTCTGACTCCAGGCATATAAGCAACCAGTTGGCAATTAGATCCCTGCTGATTTTGACTAATGAAAAATAGGGCTTGATTAACTTACCTTTTTCAGGAGAGTAGA
Source organism: Candoia aspera (assembly GCF_035149785.1). Classification (NCBI taxonomy): domain Eukaryota; kingdom Metazoa; phylum Chordata; class Lepidosauria; order Squamata; family Candoiidae; genus Candoia; species Candoia aspera. The sequence continues at coordinate 93,659,783 of NC_086157.1, read as the reverse complement.
CAATGTAAACATGCTAGACTAGGCTAAAGTGAGGTTGATTAGCTTATGGTTCAGCATTTTGTGGGAAACCCAGCTGTTTCCTTAACTCCCAAGAGTTAGCATGTTGTGTGAGCTAGGTCATCACATTAAGCCATAGAATAGTTTATTCATTTGGGCATAGCATGTTATGTGAACACAGCAATTGTGCTTGCTTAGCATGGGGTTAGGGTTAAGTGTGCTGTGAACCCAGCCATCTGCCTAGATAGACCATCCAGGAAAAATACTGAGTTTGGATAATCTGCATGTGGTTTCCTCTTTTCAATGGGTATTTTTATTAAAACAAAACTGTAAAGAACGTAAGAGAAAATATTTTCAATATCCCACTATCAAATATCGGGACTTACCCAATTTTATTGCACTATTGTAATCAAGATATCTGATTAGATTATATGGAAAAACAGATGAACAGAGTTATTAAATAAAGCAATCTTGTACACCCCTTTTACTCTAAGTGTGTAAAAATTATACACAACCATTAATACATGACATTTTGTTTCACTGAATTTTATATGTAGCAGAGTGGGGCAACCTGCAACCTGCAGGACACCTATAACTTCTGAATTTCTTTTTTGAAGCCTTCTTAACTCTATAGCAGCGTGCTTGCTACCAATTATTTAATATTTTTGAAGTGTGGCTTCTTCTGGCTATTGAATGCCCACATCTGATATACATGCTTGCTACTAAAGATATAGGCAAGAGACTATCAAAGTAGTGTGGCTATGTTTTCTTGTTGTTGCCTGGTTTTTCTCCTGCCTTACTGTTGTATTGTTATTTTTCTATGCTTTTACTCTGTGAGCCTCCCAGAGTCGCTGGGAATCGGATGGTGTACAAATTTAATAAATAAAATAAAACAGTTTCAGATTGCAATTCAATGCAAACTTCTCTAGGTATAGGTACAGCATAGCTTTTAAGTTAACATCTATAGGATTATTCTGCTAGAAATGAACATTCTGTTCCAACAACCAACTGTATTATATACTGAATTTCTATCTCACTTTTGTTTTTTTCCATTTCCAGCACCCCTATTTTATAAGAGTCCTATGAGGTGAGAAAAATTATCCTAAACCTGCAGCTGTATAATATCCTTATTAAGACCAGCTAAAAATAACCCCAAAAGATGGGCATGTTTTGAAGTTCCATAGAACTCTTCATCAGGGAAGATGTTACAAACAAAACAAAACAAAACAGGGGACATAGTAGAAAGAAGAACGTTTCAGAATTAGGCTAAATATTTTTAGACTGTGAGCTGTGCAGGGAAGTTGGTCTTCAAATGGAATTTGTTGACTGGATGTGAAATTACACTTAATTTTCTGGACAAAAGAAATGATTGCTTTCTTCAACTGTGAAGACACAAGATCATTGCCCTTCCCTAGTTTATCCCTAGCTTTGGTTCGTGCCACAGGGCACCTTAGCCTGGCAGTAAGCAGGAACAAAGGAACATCAGTCTTCACAACTGGTCCAAGGACACCCAAGTGAACCTTATAGGTGACTATAGCCTTGAACCTAGGCTTCTTCAGTCTTTGTCTGACATTTATAGTGTCATACATCCTCTATCACATTGACACTAGTGCTCTAATACATCAGGCTCATAGGTTCTTCTGACTCACCCTGTCTATGACAATCAGATGAGTCCTAAAAAAACCAACTATTATGTTAAAAAGTGACTTTTTAAATCTCTGCCAAGACATTTTCACTTAGTTTGACATGATGTGACTCAGCTGCTTCTCTCTTTTTATCTGCCATAGTGTTTTTATGTGCTATTAGAGCAATGGAAGCAAGATAATTGTCCTACAGAGAAGACAGATGATGAGATGCAAACCTAAAGCAGGGCTTCTACATTCATTATCTCTCAGGAATTTGAAAGAAAGGCCAGTTTGCTTGGCAGCAAGAAGAGAGTAATAGAGAATTGATGGGTATCACTGGCTTAAGTAGAGTCAGCTGCTCCAGAGCAGGCCTGCTTGGTAGGGATGTGCCATATGTTATTACCCTGACCTTGAGAGGCAGCCAAAACATCAGCATGCTAGGTAAGTGTGGGCTGAATAGCATGACAGTTAAGTGAATACGTAGCTGGCTCAAAAATTGTACTCAAAGAACCATCGAAGTAGAGAAGTACTGAATTGTGTCCTGGGCCTTGTACTCTTCCATATGTGTATTAATAACATGGATGAAATGATGAAAGAAATGCCTATCACATTGGCAGGGGATATCAAATTGGGTGAAAGAGCTAGAAGACAGCAATAAACTTTAGACCAGTCTTCATACATTAGAGAAATTGGCAGACAACAACAGGTGAAATTTGATAGAGACAAGTGCAAAATTCTTCAGTTTGGAAACAAAAACCCAATCTGCAGTGTAGGATAGAGATGCCTGGCTTGGTACAGTTAGATGGGGGTGGGTGGTCTGTAACCCATGGCAATGGTTTGTCCCCAAACTGCTGATTGTCTGTGCACAAGAGCAGCTGGGGAGGTTACAGGGGTTGTTGTGGGGATGCGGGTGAGTGCCTGGGTGCACCATGGCCAGGGAGGGGTTTGTTAAGGCTGGGAGAGAGTTGGAGGAAGAAGTGAGAGAAGGCCGTTCCATCAAGGTTGTGATACGCAGAGAAAGGTATGGTGGTAAGCTGAGAGTGGGCCACTCACAGAGGTGGTGGGGCTGCTTATTGTCAGACTCTCCAGCCCTCATGATCATTCCAAAGGCCATCTGATAAGATGCCAGGTAGCCCTGGGCTCTGGCTAAGGTTATTGAATGCCAGGTCTGTATGTAATAAGACCATCCCATCCTCATCCATGATTTGACTGTGGATGAGGCAGCCAACCAAGTGTGTATAACAAAGACCTGGTTGGGCTGGGAGGGGGAATTTTCTCAGCAAGCTGGTGCTGAACACAACAACCTGGGCAGTTATGGACATGCCACAGTGTGCTCATGTAACATCTCTGCTTCATGAGCTGTACTGGTTATCACTTACAATGCCTTCATGATATAAGAAGCGGTTATCTGTGGGACTGCCCACCCTATCTGATCGAGTAGACTCAGCATGTTCTGGGTCCAACAACGAAACAGTGTCATCTGATAGGACCCAGCAAGCAGGCCTTCTGTGTCATAGCACTATCCTTTGGAAAGATCTTCCCCCAGAGATTCATTTGACCTCCATCCTTATTTAAAGAAGCTCTTGGGACCTGGAAATTCCCCTAGGACTGGGGCTGCAGTGGGTGGAATGATTGATCTATTAGATTTTGCTGTTTTTCATCACATTCTTTTTTAAAGGTTATACATCTTTTACTCTGTATGCTGCCAGAGTCATGATGGAGTTGGGTAGCCTATAAATCTGACAAACAAACAAACAAATAAATCTGTTGCTTCTTCAGAGACTTTTGGGATATAATATGGCCATAGCATATCTCTAAACGTGTAAGGCAGGAAGAACACAAAAATTATTCTCCCTCTTTGGCCTTTTCCAGAAATCCAATGAAAGTCTCAGTTCAAGCCCCATTTCCATGGGCAGTTAGGACTATACTTTCTCTCAGGCTGTTTCATAAAACTTGGGCAGAAGTTGCAATCAGGCCCTGGCATTTGGGGTTATCAGTTGGTTCAGCAGGGCCTTCAGAAAGTTCCTCAGGTAGAACACTTAGCATCAGTGAAGCTGCCATGTATCTGTACGGAGGTGGCAGTAGCAGAAGAACTGACAACGACCACCCCAAACAATGACATTAGGGCCAGCAGTGACTCCAGTTGCCTTTCTCTACCATAAGCAAAAGGATACCAGTGGCATATAAACAGCCATCAAGACCCTTCATATGTTTTGGGGGACTATATTGGGTACAATATTAGGGGACTAGAATATATGGAGAAGCAGATGGATGACTGCAATGGAGTTCTGATTCAAAGCCTTGCTAGTAATATTAGAAATAGAAAATAATTGTAACCAGGACAGCACACTATAGACTGAATCTGCAATATGCACAAGGCTTGCAAATGCCACTCTTCCATCTAAACTAGGGGTACATAAAACTTTTGGGTCAATTTCTTAACTTGTACTGGTATAGTAGGGGTTGCACTGTGAAAAATGGTCAGAGCCAGAAGAAACAATTGGGAACAGCCAGAACAAACACTTTTTCGGTTTTATGTGATATAAATGTAATGAATATTAAGTTAATGAAGCACAGCTAATGTAACTATTCTCTATATAATCATATATTCTCCATATTATCTCCACCCTAAGGCACAACGAATTATGGGAACTTGTAGGGGCTTTGGAGCTACATCCAAAACTTTGCCAAGTAGCTCCAAAGATAGGAACTATTCCCCTTTCTGCACCACTTCTTGTACATAGAGAATGCTTCTGGAATTCATATTAGAACATATCCAAAGTACAGAGTTATATCAGGTATAAAAGACAAAAGATAAACAGCTTTTTATGAGCTCTGATTTTTAGCTCAACTGGAAACATCTCAGAGGAGCTTTAAAAAAATCAATAAATCTCAGCAGAACTGAATTCTCTCTTAAGGGTTGGGTCGGGGGGATGCTTGGTTGCCCTTTAGCCTACTGGAGCTGCCAGTATTCCCATGACTATTGTAAGTTAAGAGGACTGAAGAATGAAGCTGCTGCAGGGATTTAGCAGCAAGATGAGTAAAAATTGCTGAGGATCTTCTTTCTTAACTTGACGTTAGTTAACCGTAATGTTGAGCCAGAATCTAGATCAGTCTTCCTCAATTTCTGCTTGGGGATTTCCAATCCAAGGCCCCAGAAGGAAGGCAGCTTCAGTAAGAGTGATCTAAATATTTACAGTACGTGCTAGAACCACTAAACATTTCTTGAAAAAATGAATGTGCCTTGCTACAGATTCAAATCTGGTGATAAAGATTTTTATTTTCATACAGGGAGCACCTCATTCTTGCACAGTATGGAATATGATGGCTCCTAAACAAAACTCATGGTGTTTATCCACAAAGCGGTTGAAACTGAAGTACCTCTATACTTTGACCTCAGAGAACCATTCAATGTGAACATTAATATGTTGATTAGCTTCAGACTGTGGTAGCCTTCATGGTTTACCTGATCTTTTGATAGTATGGTAGAAAGGACTAAAAACGGGTAAGAAGGTGGCTGTGCACACTTCAAAAATGATTCGGAAGAATTTCTTTGAATTTCATAATTGTATCTTTGTTACTAATCAACATTTAAGTAAATTTGCCAAGAGACTGTTCAAATTGGTATTAGGAAAACTTTTCCTTCTTTTTTTTAATCTTTCACATTTATCCAAACTTGCCACAGAGCAAAGCTTCTGTATCACTCAAGCATCTTGATTTCCCCAGTGTGTGTCTGGTAGGTGTACCATATCTGGATTCCAACACCATATTACCACTAGATGGCAGAAAAGAGAAACAGAAAACCCTAATTAATCTGGAGTTTTGCAATCCAGATATGGTATGCCTAATTTCTGGATTCATGGGGCCACACAGGGTCCCTTCAGAAAATTGAAGTTGTACAATGTAGTTGCAGCTTTTTCCACAGCATTTACAATTTGTTCTGATTCTTTTTTTGGTTTTGAATAATGTGAATGTGTAGTGAGAAATGCATCTGGAGTCTACCATGTAGAGATGCCATTCTGCCTACTTGTATTTGTGTTGCCAAGATGAATCTCTCCTCTATGATTATTTGCAGGTGTCCTTAGAGCTCCAGGATTACATTTGTCTCATGTCAGAGAATATTTACTGGGAAACATTTTCTTATTTTCAGGCAGGAAATAGCAAAGTGTTCAAAGAGACTGATTTTTGAAGAATACAGACAATAATGTTTAAAACTGTGAGGGCCTTCAAGCAACCAAGAGCTAGAGTATGATGATAATGATCATTTTGAAGTAATTTTGGCAGATCTGAAAAAGTAATGCTTATGATTTAAATCTTGTATTTAATTAAAACACCCATTAAAGCAAAAAAGAGTTAAACGTATTTTAAATACAATTTTCTATTCCACTTCAGACACCAAATTGTCACATATTCAGAGAGGAAGCCTAAACATGGGTTTCTGAACAGCAAGATGGGGCCCAGTGAATACTCATGACAAAAGTGTTTCTTTTTAATAGTTAATTTACTCCTATGAATACTGAAGAAAGCTACTTGGTGTTGTCAAATGTGGACATGGTTCCAGAGGGTCTGAAAATATCTTCTAAATGAACCAAAATGTTTGCATATAGACACTGGCAGGACCATAATGAATCACATTAAGGGTTCCCTTAGCAAGGATGAGTCATACACTAAGTCTTATCTAAATATTTCAAACAATTAAAACCAAAGAAGTCAGGGGTCTTGGTTAGCACCAACACAAGCATCATTCACACTGTGCTCATAGATATTGCATTGTTGATCCCTAATGTACAGTGTACATCAATTATAAAAAATGTTGAACATTATATACTGTATATAAAATGTTGAATATTATATGCACATTTTATCAGTGTATAGATCAATTATTTGTGTGCACATGATAAATATAATATATGAACACTCAGCACTGCTGAAAAATGATTGGGGAATTCAAATGAATAAAGATATTAAATAGTAAGTGCCTTTGCTGTAACTCTTTGTTAGAAGATTGTATTAAATTTTACTGAATTGTCACTGAAAAATGTTGTTCCATATTGATCTATGCAGACTGCATATTGGACTTAGCCAATGCACTTACCTGAATTTGGATTATCTTGATATTAACTTGTCCAGAACTACATTCAGTCTGTTAGTTATGCTTTTGACTACTGATGAAGGCTAATAAGCCAAAACACATTACATCTGTTAGTGAGCAATCCAGTTGAAATATTTGTGTCTCTTTATTCTATACATGTTGGCTGTTTTGGGCCTTTTTATTGTTTTTGTTGTATTTTATGTATGCTTTTATAATTCCATACAAAATATTAGTAAATAGCATTGTACTGTATATTTTGTGGCCTATCATATTTATATTTACTTGACCTTGTGGTTATTTCACTTTGTGTTTTTGGTTAAGTGGGTTCCCTTCTTTTTGTTTTCCCAAGTATATATGGCCTTGCAGGATCAGATATAGACTCATCTTAGTCTAGCATCTTGTTTCACCCAATGGCCAACCAGATTCCTTTGTGATATTCACAAGATACTCCTCTCCTATGGTTGTTTCCCTACAACCTGAAGGTAAAATGGAGTCTTCTAGCCTACTTGCCCTTGATAGACCTGTTCCCCATGAATTTAATTCCCCTTTAAAACTATCCAAGTTATTCATCACCACATTTTTGGATGATCCCTGGTCTTTGTTTTTAGGGAGAGAAAATGTTTCTCTCTGTCCATTTTCTCCATGCCCTTTTATACATCATCATGCCCCCTCCTGCCTCAGTCATCTTCTGTACAAGCTAAAGAGTCACAAATATGCTAGCATTTTTTCATGCGGAAGATGTTTGAGATTTGTTGATAGTTTTGACTGCCCTCTTCTGCATTTTTTTTCTAGCTGTATTACTGTGTATCCCTTTTCAAATAGGGCAACCAAAGTTCCAATAGAAGAGAATGTATGTAGCTCAGGGTTGAACTGTGGAGTCCTTGGTGCTCTCTGAGCTTGGTTGTTTTCTTGCAGATGTTTCATTACCCAACTAGGTAACATCAGTGCAAGGGAGTGTGGGGTTTACTCCCTGTCTATATGCAGTAACTTGCCCTGCCAGTGTTGGTGGAGGTGTGGTTTTCTCCTTGGTAGTTCTACCAAGATAGTTCTTGGTAGTTCTACCAAGGTAGTTCTCTACCAAGAACTACCAAGGAGAAAACCACACCCCCAAGAACACTGGCAGGGCAAGCTACTGCATATAGACAGGGAGCAAACCCCACACTCACTAGCACTGATGATGTTACCTAATCGGATAATGAAACATCTGCAAGCAAACAACCAAGCTCAGAGAGCATCAAGAACTTCACAACCAAACCTGTATTCCAGATATAGTTATGCATAAGGACATTACAGAATTAACAGTTTTAATTTCAATCCCTTTCCTAGCATGGAATTTACCTTTTTTCACAACTGCCACTGAGTCAGCATTCTTTTTTCTTTTTCTTTTCTTTTCCTCTCTTAGGTGATTTAGCTCAGAGATTTAAAAAGACCGTTAAAATCCTTTTCCTTTTTGTTAAAAATAACTCAATGTATTCTGCTTTTTATGGCTAATCCTTCATCAACTATATACTAGCACCAACTGTACAACTTTTGCAATTCCCCTGTCCACATTGATACTATATCTTTGCATTAATTTAAAAAATCTGTGTAAATTAGCAGTTTTTGGTAGTTTATTAGCAAAGAACACTAAAATGCATTAAAACTGGTACTTGAGAAACTGGGACAATAGTCAACTAGACTGGTAAATTCATTAACCCAGATTGGAAGAAATAGCAAAATAACAAAGTAATAAACCTGGAGGGGAAAAAAAGAAAATCAAATGAGAAAGAAGAAGATGAGAATCTGTGTCCTTGCAGGAGACATTATAAAGGGGATTATTCCCCCTCTCTGATGACAGATTCTGTAGAGGGCATTGGCAATGACATTGAAGAACAGGAGGAAGAGCCACTATCAAGGCAGCAGGCAGATAAAAGGGGCCTGAGCCCAGGCCAAGGAAGTAATGTGAATAAACATCTCAGACAAGCCCCTCCCTAGTTCACATGAAGATAAAGTGAGGAAATGGGGAAGCACATTTAGACTTACAAGATTCTGTCACTATACTGTAGCTTTACAATAAAGGTAGTACAGACCTACATGGCATTGGTTTCTTAATCTGGTCTACCTTGAAGGGCTAACAGATACTGGGAATACATATCCATTTTACCCATATCAGTAGCCATCCATATCCATTTTCTTCTTGTTGAACAAAAACAGTCAAAATTATTGTAATTTGGTACTGTGTTTCATTACTAAGATGATAAAAGACCTGGCTTGGTCAAACCAAAGGCTGTTCCAGTCCACCGTATGATGAGATGCCCATGATAACCCACAATCAGAAATTGCTTCAGTAGTACTCTTCTGCTTGAATTCCTACCAGTTGGTCCTGGGAAGCTTGGAGCTTCTGACCCTTGCAGGAGGCATATAACTGTCATGGCCCATAGCCATTGATAACCTTATACATCATGAAAGAGTTATACATCAGTTTTTGTACTTTTCTGAAATATGTAATGCAGTTTTCTAATCAACAAATATATACATAATATGTATATTGGGGAAAGGGTATGGACAAAAATATGTATAATAAAATGTATAATAGAGAATAATAAATAGAAAAATCATTGCACTCCAGGAGATTACATTCCAATTAAGTATATAGAAAAAGGGCATACACAAATCAGTGTGTTAGTCTCAACATATATGACAATTAAAACAACCTATTAACCATATCTTTCTTAAAACAAACACACAAACACAAGCTGATGTGGAAATAAGATGAAATGAACTAGATAATAAGATGAAATAAGATGGGAAAAAATGAGCCCAACAGACTTGTTCAAACCTGTTTCAACTGTGATGACTGTTGCCATATTTTGTGGAAGAGAATTCCCAGTTTGTGTTGCCTGTCAAATTTTCTGTCTGTCCTGAATTTCACAGGAGTTCAAATGTTTGATGACTCTTCCTCCTTGTAAAAAAAACCTCTTATCTACTTTCTTCTCAATAAATCCCAGAACAGATTTGTATAAAGACATTATGACATAGGCCCTCTTATTTTCAGTTTCCTAATTATCGCTAACATGGAAATTCTCTCCCCCTCCCCCCCTTTTTTTGGCCACTTGCACAGTGTGTTTTAATGTTTGCACAGAGTTATACAGCGCAGCCTCATAGTCAAAATAAGAGAGCCAGATTGGTGTGGTGGTTAGGGCACCAGGCTAGAAACTAGGAGACTGTAAGTTCTAGTCCCACCTTAACTCATAAGCATGAAAAGTAATAAGGTGCTGGGCTAGAAACCAGGAGTCTGTGAGTTCTAGTCCCACCTTTGGCATGAAAGCCGGCTGGGTGAACTTGGGCCAGTCACTCCCTCTCAGCCCAACTCACTTCACAGGGTTGCTATTGTGGGGAAAATAGGAGGTAGAAGGAATATTAGGTATGTTTGCCGCCTTGAGTTATTTATAAAAAATAATAAAGGTGGGATAAAAGTTTTAAAAAAATTATATAGATACAATAAAGCTCAAATTCTATATAGATTTGCTTATCTACTTGTCAAGTACATTTGCAATATTTCCATTTCTGGAATCATATAAATTAAAAATAACTTATTTTAAAATAAAATATGAAATGGCATAGGAAAAAAATCATGATGAACCAAATAAGACTGTATGTTGATAGCTTATAGCTTCCCTACTTGCTGCTGCCCTTTGATCCATTTTAGCACATCATTTTAGATTTGATTCCAAATACTTTGGCATGCTTGGGGGCATGGACATAGACCTGTCTGTAATTCTTTAAAGCAGCTACAGTACATATCCTGAAAAAAGTTGTAGGTGCATTAAAGAGTTGCAGATAGGGGCCAGGTTCGAAGCATTTCAGAATCAAAATGGAAGCATCGCTCAGCCCTAGAAAGGAATAACAATTTGGAAAGGCCAAGAAGGCCAAGAAGTTCCAAGGGAAAGATTTCTTTTCAATGCTGTTCTTGTTTGTTCTGACAAGATCCCACAATATATCTGCACTTTTAAAAAAATGCATGTAATATTTTTAATTTTTTTTCCAGTTGATATTAAAAAAGGCCCAAGTCCAAATGCTACAAAATCTAATCTTCCAAAACCATGCCAGTCCGGACTCCGCCCTCCTGGTTATTCACGGTTGCCAGCTGCTAAACTCGCCACTTTTGGTTTTGTCAGGAGCTCCAGTGTCTCCTCAATCTCAAGCAAATCAAACGACAGAGTCCAGAGTGATCAAAGCAAGACAGCCAACCGTAAGTCAGAAAACTTGATTTTCACTCCAGACATATCTGTTGCAGAGAAACGGAGGGAAACATAGAGGAACATTTAATCCCTTCTCATGCTGTTAACAGCATATTTCTGTAAGGATAAAATTATCACTGCTTGCTGTTGGATTTCATGACATAATGTTGGGTAAATATTTTCTAGTAATAAATTGCTTGCATAGGGTTTTTCTCTATAAGTTGCTTCAGAATACATCTCATAACCTTTTCTTGTATGTGTGCACGTACACAGTACATATACATGCACGCACACACACACAGATGAATGAATCACTTTCAGAACAGATATAAGCACAAGTAGATGTCTTGCTTCAGCATAGGTAAAGGTAAAGGTTTCCCTTGACGTAAAGTCCAGTCGTGTCCGACTCTAGGGGGCGGTGCTCATCTCCGTTTCAAAGCCTTGGAGCCGGCGTTGTCCATAGGACACTTCCAGGTCATGTGGCCAGCATGACTCACGGAATGCTTCAGCATACTGTGGTTTAAAAAAAAGGGTCTGTTCTCTCTCCATATATAATGGCAAAGAACCCTTAGCTGAACTGTCACCTTAAATCCTACTTTTCTGTAGCGAATTTTTATTTGATTAAGTACAGAATAACCACATGACACTGAGTATTCTCATGATGGAATCTATAGGTTCCATGAACTCAAAGCACAAGCAAAGATTGGGGTGGGGTGGGGTTGAATGTCAACTTCTCTATTTGAAGACCAGCTTCTGTGTGAACCATCTCAATTTCAAAGCAACTGTTATCACTCTTCAAGTGGTTCAGATTCATGATGCCAGCTTGTATAAAAGCCAGAGGCTTTTGAGTGCTGTAGAGTCCTAAATCTTTCAGTGTTTATGTTAATTTTAAATGAATTGCAATAAATAAAATAAAAAGTAGGCCACAACCAATCCCAAGGGCTTTCTTCCGCTTGTATAATAGATTTAATAATTGGTGGAATCATCCAGATCCTTTGAGCTTAGCATCTTACTAAAATACAAATAGCCAAAGTACAAATACATGCAAATGCCGTTTTTGTGCAATCACACTTCTCTGACATACACAGCAGAATGTGTAGAGAAAGTTCAAGGAGTAGCAGAGCTTACACAAATTAAATGAGATTTAAATTTGTCAGGGTGGGAAACCTGTGGATGTGCTTGCTGGAGTTCTGTAATATCTCAAAGACTACGTATAGTTAGCCCACTCTGAAGTAATAATTGTTGTTTTTAATTTAGACTGTATTGGCTGTTCTTAATTAGAAGAGTGGCTGATAAATGCAAATTTCCTCAGTTGCTTTTTTGTTTTCTAACCTGTTCAAGCCACTATTAATTAATTGTCTTAGGGAAAAAAGTCAGAAAGGAAAGTGGAAAAGGTCCCAGATTGACTTTTTTTTTTTAATGTAGCAGTAGAGCTCCTAATCCAGAAGGTGCTCCCAATCTGTCTCACAGGCAGGAAATGGTATAGGGTCCTCAGAATCAGAAACCTATTCTGCAGCTGCCAACTCTGTCTGTCTTTCAGAATGAAAATGTTCAATTCAGGTATACTTTGAAAGAGCCTGAATAACCTGTGCATGAGATAGCCCTTATTACAAAACTATTTTTGAACTAGCCCAAGAAACCAGTTTATCTTTCAATGATTTGTTTGTCTTATATTTAATTCCTGTGGCACAAGAGAGTGGTAGAATGAGATTCAAACCCTTTGCAGAAGATAGAGGAGTTGGTGAATTACATACTTAGAATGTTTCAATGAATCAAAATATTAAATAGTCCCAAAAGCTAGCAAAAGTGTGCTCCCCCCTCGAAAAAAAAAAGATGCACTACATGGGGTCCTTTGATTAATGTTATATGTTCTAGTCTTTTGGAAGTAATCGGTTTACACTTCCTGTAAGAGCTATCTGTGCATTCCTTGCTTGCAGAAAGTTTGGGGGAAGAGAGATGGCCTTACCCACTTTTGACTGGCCTTACTTTTGACTCTGGCTCCTACCCACTCCGTTTTTCAGTTGCTACCATCATTGGCATGCACTGTTCACAAAATATGTGTGTGGTAATTGAGAGGTAAAACCCCTTGTTTACCTCACATTACTTTAACCTTTTTCTCCTCTCAGCAGCTCATCCATTTATCTGAAATGTTCCAAATGCTCCATTCACCAAGGTCTTGGCCACCATCTTGATTTTGTTGACTCCCTTGCAGATGCCCCTGAACACCAGGCAGTTGATAGTATCCTCAGAGGACTTGCCCTTTGGTCTGTCTCTCTGTCTCTGTCTCTCTATTGCTCTAATAATTTCAGGAACTTTACCGCTCACTTGCCAATATTTGGCAGAGCCTAAAATAAAGTTTGGTGTTTCATGGATACTTTTATCTAACCATCCAGCTATGCTAATTGTCCAAACATCATGTCAGAAAAACGTAAACAAAAGGTTTGGCTGTTTGAAAGTAAGGCTAGAATTTGCTATTGTTATATGTTGTGATTAGCATGCAGCTTTATATTCACATCTATGATAAATATGATAATACTGCTGCGATAAACACTTTTAAAAATCAGTTTCTGTTTACTAAGGATGATAGGGAATAAAAATAACTTCAGATGCTAGACGAAGTATATTTATTGCACTTTAGTAAATTGAGTTTTCACTGAGGTTATTGTTCAGTTTGACTGCTATTCTTCCTGCTTCACATAAAAATCAACTATTGATGTAATTTGTACCACTTAATCAGTGAAACGGTTAGCATTGAAAATTCTTGTTGAATTTACAGTATAATCCTGGCAAAAATCTTACCAAATAACCAAAATATTCACATAGGTACGGAATCTAAGAATCTTGCCACTTTCAAATATATAAATTATTATTAAATTCCAGAGTCTTCACAACTGGATATGGTCAGATAAATACATTTGCCCCAGTCTAAGAGGAGAATATAAGAAGCAATATTAAATCAGTGTATTTTCTTGCTGTATGTGCAGTTCTCCAATGCAATAAAAAGCTCTTGTTGGGCTAAGTATCCTGCTGCTTCTTTTACAGGACCATTAATCACCTCTGAAAATGGTGACTTTGGGAAGTGGAGAGATGTTTTTGCTTCCTTTAAATATCAGATGCAGTTTTTCTTTTTCCTTCTTCAGAGAAAAATAAATCTTGAAACTATGTCATGAATGGCATAATATCCTGGGTCTTTCTACAGTAACTGAAGCTGTAGCAAGGCTTTCTTGTTGCTTAAAAAATACAAGACAAGGAAAAAAAAATCTCAGCCAGGAACTTTTTATATTTAAGGCAGGGCAACATTTTTTAACTTAAAACAAGAAAATGCTATACCTTGACCTGAGGACGTATAGATTAAACATGAACATACCCCACTGAGCAGCTACTGAAGACAGAAAGCGGGAAGCTCCCCTACTTCCTTTTCTCAACCATCAGCTATTACTTCTCTGACACTAAAGATTTCACCCACTGCCAGCATGGTCAGGTTTCACCCACACCATTATTCAAAGTCAAAGAATAACAGGCAGAGATTCAAGAGCACAGCTCTTGGATAAGCTGTTTCTTATGGATACGGTAGACTCTCAGTTAACCGGCATCCATGGAGATTGGTAGATGTGGGATAAATGTAGTTTCTGGTTGCTTGAGAGTTACTGTTAAACCCTAACACTAGATGGCAGCAGAGAGATACAGATTTTTTGCTGGTTGCTTGAGAGTGCTGGTTTTTTTCCAGTTCAATTTTTCTGCCCCTTGCTTGAGAGTGCCGGTTGCTTAAATTCCAGCTAACTGAGAGTCTACTGTATTAGAAAAGCCATTATAGAGTAGAAATCACAACATATAGCAACAGTAAATGACTTCCCCTCAAAATGAGTGCAAAAATTGGGACTGTTGATAAAGACTTCAACAGCAGATAAATATTTTTTCTGCCAAAGAAGAAAATCCCACATTACCATGAAGCATCAATCTGAGCCCCATGCTGAGCTCCAAACAGGGTTTTAAGCTGGGTTCTTGCTGTATACCACAGCCTTTGTCCCAGTGGCTCAATGTTTGAGCCTTACCACCTTGTAGCAATAGTAACTGTTCTGATAAAGTTGTCTGGATGTTGCCTCATCATTTTGCACTCTTTCCCCATTCTGGGTTCTCTTCTCTACCTGCCCACATCCTCTTCTTGCTTAGTTTTCCCTTTTTATTCTGAGGGCTAGGATAATTCGCGGTGGGCTAATCTGGCCAGCTGCAGACATAGTCATGCACTTGAAAAGGCCTGGGTGGGGCTAAACTAGATGGCTACCAATGTAGCCGCTTCCCTCAAAAATTGAGTGTGGCCAGCTGGTTGGCCGGAAACACCAGCAAGGATGCAAGTGAGGAAATCAGTGCATCTGCTCTGCTGTACCTTCTCAGCAGGCTGATAGGGTTGGGCTCTCCCTCCATGACGTTTCTGGTCATTGCTAGGATAGTTGTTCTGCTCCATTTGGTTGGGGAAGAGAACAACTGGTGTGGTTGCTCTGCTCCAGTACAAGTTTGTGAAGGGCAAGGAGAAACCATTTTGGCCTGGCAGCTGGTGGTTTCAGCACAGCTTGTCTGAAGTGCAGAGGACCAGTTTGAGCCAGCTTCTCTACTCACTCAAATCAGCATCTTTAGGGTTCTCCTAGAAACCTAAAGGGGGTCAAATGTGTTTTGGAATATTAATGCTGCCAGCCTCCACTTCTGCTTAGTCCACCTAAAATAAAAGCATATACTGCATGTCATCTTTTTAAATACCATAGTCAAATTCTGAATAAAATGCTTAACAATTCTGCTGCATAAGAGTGTTTCAGACCAGACAAAACTATATCATAGTCCAGATTTTTAACAGGAGCTAAACTCACTGGTATCTGTACCTGTGAAGCCTCCTTCTTTCATCTCCTCTCCATCCGACAAATACAGATAAAGTAACAGATCATTGGTTATAGAAGAACCACCAAATATATAAAATCCAGCTAATCCTGGGATCTTCCCCAAAGCATTGAGGCAGGCATGGCCAGTACTGCATATCCAATTATGTGGCCCTGTAGTCTTTCAGCCCACAGTCAGTGTTTAACTGAATTGTCATGGAAGGAAACAACTGGCAATCATATTGCTTTTTCATGCAAGCATGATTTTCATAATTAGGAAAAATGAGAAGCAAAACATAGGTAAGATTGCTGTGGAATTAGCACACTTAATTATGTAACAAAATCTTAGACATCATTTTTTTTTAATTTTTGGAGCAGGTACCTGATACCATACATTTGTCTGCCCATTTAAGCTTGGTATATGAAGAAGCATGTTTCCTTATCATGAGTTGAAGCAGTTGGTTCTGAATATAGTGATATAACACAATTGTAGATCTGCAATAGTGCAGGCAGAAGTCGTACTTGTATATTTATTTGTTTATTTATTCATTTATTATTCCAATTTCTGTCATCACCCATCTATATGACATTCATTTGCTAATTGCATAATGAGGATTGCATAATGCAGCTGGTCATGTTTTGTGCAAATGTTTATTTCTGGCTAGTTCCATTGTATTAGGAGCGGGCAACTTCCAGAGGGTTAGAGGGGGCAACATAACCTCCTGACCTTCTAGACAGTCACAGAAGGCCATCAGGAGGGGCCAGTGACATTACCAGAAGAGGTGAAACCATATTTTTGACCCCTTGTTTTGGATTTAAAGGTGGTAGAAATAGAAAGCAACCGACTCCCATCTCCTCTGAAATTCAGTCACTTCATCCCCATATTTCATCTGTGAGGGCCCTGAGAGTAACAAATAGGATGACTGGGGTTGTGTAACTTTTAAATAGTTTGTCTAATTAAGTTTACCAATCCAAAATCAATTCCTACAAATAATTAGGGCCATCAGATTTGAGCTATGGGAGTTTTCTGCATCTCTTTGATGGAATCTTGTGATTGTTTGGATTTTTGCCTTCCAGATCTAACCCTAGCCCTAACATTAATGCCAAACAAAATGTTCACAAGAGGTGAGTAGGTTCTTTAACTTTACATGAAACTCATGAAAGCTGAGAAGGAGGCCTGGCAAATGAATTATGAGCAGCTGCTCTCTCATTTGAGAATAACATATTTCTTGCTTTTGGATAAGTTTCCTTTGTATAACAATGAAGAATTGTAGCAGCAGTTGTGATATATTAATCACTCACCAGGCATTAGCAGATATTGGATCTCTTCTGATGAAAACAATATGTGCTGTCTGGCTTATTATTATTATTATTAGGGAATACCTCTAGAGGAGAATCATTATCACTGAATATGGAGTGTATTGGTTCCAGCTGGTGAGAATCACCCGTTTTTGGATGGAAAGAGTTGTGGACTAGAATCTAAGGCACACTATCTACCATTATCTCTGACAATGAACAGTATGAGTCTTCAGTGTTTTCTTTCATCTTGAAGAAATAACACAGAGCTTTCAGTGTTCTCCAGAGCACTGATTGTACTGCTTTTGAAGACCCAAAATTTGGCCTGAGTTAAAAGTACTTGCCTCAAAAAGGACATGAAGCTGGAAAAAAAATTAGAGGCAAACATAACGTGTCCTTCTCTTCCCCATGGTATAGTACTTAACTCCAGTTTGTGCATACTAACTGTAAACCTCAGTAACTTCTGCAAGGAATACCTGCCTCATGGGACTTTAGCCTTGCTCTCCAGTGAACCACTACTCAGTAGGCAAAAGCAACAGAGAAAAGGAAGAGAAGAGACAAAACTCCAACCTGTTTTAATCTTGTTGCACTTTTCTGCTAAGGATATGAATTATCATTTCTCTGAGATTCAGAAACTGAACTGAACTTTTCCTACTTTGAGGGGGAAAACTCTTATTTTTCCCCCCTAGTTCATCTGAGTGACCTCTAGCAATACAGTATCTTTCTAAAGAAATTACATGGCTATTTGATGTCCCAGAGATGACCAAAAAAAAGAAAAAGCTGTACCAGAAATACACATATATTAATGTTGGAGTTCTGTAATCATGCTTCATGCTGTAACATCTCATATTCTGACAGCATATAAAGAAGCACAAAAGTGGAACAAAAAGGAAATGGTGGTTTGAAGAACATTTCAGTGGGATAGCATTTGTTGAATGTCAAAAAAGAAGAAAGTACAGATTAGATCAGAAGGAGAGGGATAAATTATTAACTAAAAAAGAGGATGGAAAAGAGAAATTTAAAAGCAGCACTGATTTTTGACCGCATACTGGTTTTATGTTCAGAAAACCACACAAATGGTGCTGTAATCAAAAAAGAACACAATGTTTCCTCAATTATGGAGTGAAGCTGGGATCTCATCCGTGACAGTTGTGCATTCTGGTCTGAATGAGATAAAATTTGGGTCAGCTGGGTGAGCTCTCTAGGTGCTCTTGAGGTAACTGGCATGGAAACAGGAACAGGCTGCCACAAGACAATAAACTGTGAATTGAAAACTCAGTGATAGCTGCTTAAACAATTACTTACGTTTTCAGGCTTGCTGATTTATAGTCTCTGGAGATTTACCCCAGGGTGTACGTTGTCGTAAAAGCTAGCTGTTTGATAGGCTTTTGCTCTTCATAGCACACAAAGCAAAGAAACATTTGATTTTTTCCATTTAATTTGGGTCTTAATCTCACAATGATAGGAAAATAGCATTTTGAGGCCTACTGTCAAATACATAACAAGCTACTGGGGTGGGGGTGGAGAACTTTCATATACGTTTCCTCCTGGGGAAGCAATTATCAGAAAACATTGGGAACTGACACAGGAAGCACCCACAGTAGTACTACCATTGCTTGCTACCAATCATTTATTCTGGTCCCTTGGATGCCAGGGGGAAAAAAAAAGCCAAAATTGCCTTCCATATAGATCGCCTTAAGGTATACCTGTGGTGTCAATATCATTAGAGGGAAATGTGGTGGTGGTTAGGCTGGTTTGCAAATCACAATCAAAACATGAGCCCATTTTGTTTAAATGCAAGAATGAGATTATTAACCTTGACTGCCTAGTGTGAATCATATTGAAGCTTTTTAATTTGCTCCGTGTGATTCTTTCCATGTGACTTTTTTAAAAGATAGCTTTTTAACTTTCAGTTCAAACAAACAGAGAAATAAGAGTGCAGCAGTATGCAAATTTTCCCATCTTATTATCAATCAGCTCCCTAGTGCGTAAGAGCAAGTTTGTTTGTTTTAATAAGAATTTTATTAAGTTTCAGACAAAGATAAAAGTTATAGAAAAAAACAAAAAACTACAAAGAAAGAAAAAAGAAAAAACTAAAAAGTGTGAAAACACAAGATAATTTTTTTTATGTTACAAAAAGAGGTGACTTCCGACTCCTAACAGCAAAGTTTTATACAATTTTCCCTAATCAATCCCTTACTCCATATTAAAGCAAAATCACATTATTTCTATAAATCACTCCACTGGCACATTATAAAAATCACTAAATACAGTTGCTCCATCCCCTTATATTAAAAGAGAGAGAAGATACACACACACACATACACACCTCCTAATCAACTACCCCTTCCAGGATAACATTTATTTAATTATTTCCTTCCTGCTACTATTCTATACTTCCTGTCTCCTACAATAAAGATCAAACTAGAAATTGTCTACCATTGTAATTAATACAACAATTTTAATAATCATACTGAACCCAAAACCAATTAATTATTTTAATACCTTAGTAATCTTAATCCAAATCATTAAAGATAAATGAAATCAGCCAAACCCTAGAAACAATCCAGATAGATATTCTTCAACCCTTATCCCACTTCAAAATAGGCCAAAGGATTTACATATCCCCACAATGTGCACAGAGATTTTTTCTTAAAAGAATGAAACAGCCCAACTGCCCCCCTCAAAAACTCCAACTTCTCTTTAGAAGACCTCCCATACATAATATCCTTTTCCATGGCATTCCATCAGATCAATTTCACTTATGGCTTGCAACTCAATCTCTCCAATCTTTATCCAGCATTTCAACAGAAACCAAAGAGACATTTCTATCACTGTTAAATTCTTCATTTCCATCCATGACATCCCCATCCAAGTGACACATTTGAAAGCTCATATTTTCCCACAATGTCCTGAATGCCTTGTATAAAAACTTGATAAGAATCAGAAAGAATCTGTTTGAAATCTTGGTGAAAATCAGAGAAAATTTGCTTAAGATCCTCCATGGCTTAAGCAGTAGACTATGGCAACCCCTAGAAGCTTAACCAGTGAAAGTCGAGGATATGAAGGAGTTACAGAATATGTTTATATAAGTGAAAGTGATAAGCAGACAATTCCCAAGGGAAAGTAGAAGCAGGAAACTGAACGTTCAAAACAGCCGATTCAACGTGTAGGAAGACGCTAATATCTTCAAATTTAGTACAAAAATAATAACAGGGAGACAATTATATACTCACAGTCCTTCTTAATATCTGGATGGAAAACAAAGTCCAAAACTTAAAACGAATTATTTTAAAAAAATTAATCCCCCAAATAACAATAAGCACCAAGAGAACCAGCTTCTCTTTGCTGTACAAAGCCTCTCCTAGGGTAAATATACTTTAAAAAATATATAAACTGGGTGATTTAGAAATGGGGTGGCTGGTCTTATTGTCCCTTTAAGGCTACAGCATGGCTTGGAAAATGGTGATGTCCCAGCCTCCTGGCAGTTCTTACCAGTCGAGCACGAATGCTGTTTACAATCTTCTGGCTGCAAGCAGCCAACAGGAGAACAAATGGGGTGATTCTGAGCATTTTCCTTTCCCAGTAAAATGCTCCTGGGCTTCAGGAAAAACCTGCCTGAGCCCAAAAAACTGCCGTATTGTCAGTTCTGCCCACAGAGCCAGCGAGTACATCTGTTCAGTCTGTCATGTCCCCACCGGAAGTCAATCCACGTAAGAGCAAGTTTGGATCTGCAGAAAGTGCTGTAGTTCTCATGTGCCCAATTTATTAACTTACAGGAGGGTTTTACATTTTTCTTTTTAGAGTTTTTATCCCACCTTTATTATTTTTATAAATAACTGAAGGCAATGAACATACCTAGTACTCCTTCCTCCTCCTGTTTTCCCCACAACAACAGCCCTGTGGTGAGTTGGGCTGAGAGAGGGGGACTGGCCCAAGGTCACCCAGCCGGCTTTCATGCCTAAGGCGGGACTAGAACTCTCAGTTTCCTAGTGTCTAGCCCAGCACCTTAACCACTAGACTAAACTGGCTAACTGCCACATATTGAGGTAAAGGTAAAGGTTTCCCTTGACGTAAAGTCCAGTCGTGTCCGACTCTAGGGGGCGGTGCTCATCTCCGTTTCTAAGCCGTTAGAGCCGGCGTTGTCCGTAGACCCATCCGTGGTCATGTGGCCGGCATGATGACACGGAACGCCGTTACCTTCCCGCCGAAGCGATACCTATTGATCTACTCACATTTGCATGTTTTCGAACTCTAGGTGAGCAGGAGCTGGGACTAGCAACGGGAGCTCACCCCGTTGTGCGGATTCGAACCGCCGACCTTTCGATCGGCAAGCTCAGCAGCGCAGCAGTTTAACCTGCAGCACCACCTCGTCCCCACCACGTATTGAAGGACTTGAATAAATTGTAACAGTGAGATGAGACAGTTTTGGTAGCTACAACAAACCTTTCCCACCTGGTACTCTTAGACCAGTGTTTCTCAACCTTAGCAACTTTAAGGTGTGTGGACTTCAACTCCCAGAATTCCCCAGCCAGCATGGCTGGCTGGGAAATTCTGGGAGTTGAAGTCCACACACCTTAAAGTTGCTAAGGTTGAGAAACACTGTCTTAGACTATTGGGCACCTCAGTCAGCATGATTATTGGTCATTTAGCCCTGCTGGTGGAGGTGATGGAAAGCTGTAGCCAGATATAGTTGAAGGGTAATAAGTCAGAGAAAGCTGCTTATGGTGTAATTTATATGCATGTATATGTGTTCAGAAATATTGAGCAATGTGGTTTCCATAGAATAAATCTGTGAAACACAAACCTCTAAAATTACCAGCTGAACCACACAAAGATGACCAATCAATATCCCTATTTTCCACATGACGATCACTGAGGTTGAGAGACAAGCAAACATCACAAGATTAACCAAAGAGAACAATTTTACTTTTGCTATTTAAAAAACTATGCTCCAAGCCTCAAATTTTAATCTCTTAAATTTTTATTTTCCTTGTGTTATTCTGATGTTTATCTAATTTTACATTGTTTATGTTGTCTTTGTCTTCTCACATTGATGCTGTCCTAGTCTCTATGTTTTATGTGGCTGATTTTGTATTGTATTTAATCATCCTGAATATTTAATAGAATATCAAATAAATAAATAAAATTAATAAATGTACCGTCTACAGAGAATTAACAGTAACTTCCTGTTGCTACTGTTCACATAAAAGGTGGTGATTAAGAGAAGTCTGAAGTTGCCTTACTATAGTCTATGGTCTATTTTCTAATCTATACTGCATTTGTGTTGGGCTCGTCCCCCAGATGATTTGTACAGAAATTATGTAAGTCCTCATTGGGTTTATTAGTCCTTGTCGACTAATTCATAGAATTGAAGAATCACAGAATCATAGAGTTGGAACAGGCCATTTACAGTAAGTCACTGAGTTCAACTTGCTGCTCAGTGCAAGAATCCATATTAAAGTACCCAGATAGATGGCTGTCTAGCCTCCACTCCTTCATGCCTCCTTGAAAAATCTGCAAATTAAATTAGAAACTGAATATTTTTAAAATAATTAATAGATAGAATCACAGATTCTGCCCTTGATCTAGAAACATTCATTACAATAAGTGCATCGGGGAAATTCTAACTTTCTAATAGCCATGCTGACTGATGATGATCAGTAGTTCAATACAGCTGGAGGGCAATAAACTAGGAATATTGTTCTGATGAATATGTGTAGATCATAGATGGCATCTGTTACTGAGATGCCAATGTCCAGGTATATTCATTTCATCTCCCTTCAGTTCTTGAAAAAGGCCCTTGATATGTCCACAAATATGTTCCTCATTTGCACATTATATTTTTTCATGTAGCCCTAAACAATTTTAAAGATAGCTCTGAAAAAATCTATGATACAGTCAATAATACACCATGCATAGATTTGAGTACTTGCCTTAGAATTTAAAAAACAAAAGTTTGAAAATTCTTGGAGATATTAACAGTCTTCCTTTTATTGGAGAAGAAACATAGGCTACATGAACTTTTAGAATATTGGCTGGTAATAAAAATGTTTATGATATGTGTTCATTGTAGTGCTGAGAAATCAGCCTCATGTTGACTTCAGGTTTTATCCATCAATGAGGACTAATAACAAAACCTCCAAGCATTAATTTAAATTACGTATCCTGTAGTGGATATGCAGCAGCTCAGTTTTCTTAACAGCAAGGACAAAGCCTTCTTTCCTTACCAATATAATAACTTTCCTTCCTTTTATTTTTCTGTAGAAATTGTAGATACTATTTTAGCTGTTGCTCTTTTTGCAATAAGTGATATTTATATAAGCAGCTTTTGTCTCAGTCTTGTATTGTGTCAACACAATTCAAACATAACATTAGCAGGAAAGTGGATTATACTCTTGATGTTTTGATTGAAACTCTCCCTTAGGTACAATTATACTTCTGAAGATTATTTTTCAATGGGTGAAGTACTTGGGGGTTCTTTTTCTATGGCTGCTTCCAAAGTTGACTGAATGTACCCATAGGAATGAAGGCCAAAACCCTACGGAATGTTAAGGGCCACAAAGCAAGACACGTTAGTTCCAGATTTGTGATCTTTCTTGGATCTTCATTTGTACTCTGTAAAACCAAACAGATTTATGTAGCCTCGTGTATAGCAAAATGAATGGAAATAAGGCTGCTGCTGTTTTAAATTCCCTTGAACGGTCCTTCATCGCAGCCACTTGTCTTACCTATTCACTATTAGTAGATTCCATTCAGAGTTAATGCCAACACTTCTCTTTGGGTTGAGTGTGGAAATTTAACTTACTGGGGGAAAATGCCATATTTAGTTTAAAAAATCTGAATTATTATATGAAATTATATTTTACTTCAAATTTTAAAAATGACAATTCACATTACAGTAATCTCCACTGGGCATATTATGGAAAAATCAAGAAGAAATTAGTTAGCTGTTGGGTAGAACTGCCACTTATGTGTGGATACCATATTTTTTAGAAAATGTGGACAAAACCCAGATTTTCTTTCAATGTGATCTGCTATTCCCATATAACCAAGGCTGGCTCCAGATTCAAGAGGTATTTCAGAATAGGGTTTGCTGGAAAGTTCCCTCTTTTCCTATTTATTCTTGGTATTTATGCCTGTTGGATTTGAAGAGCAGGTAGAAGACCTGCCAGTCAAAACAGAAGATGATGGGAATACGGTAGTCACAG
Source organism: Candoia aspera (assembly GCF_035149785.1). Taxonomy (NCBI): domain Eukaryota; kingdom Metazoa; phylum Chordata; class Lepidosauria; order Squamata; family Candoiidae; genus Candoia; species Candoia aspera. The sequence continues at coordinate 93,635,477 of NC_086157.1, read as the reverse complement.
TGTTAAAAGTACTCACCCAGATCACTACTTCTGAAATGGTGACCAATGCACAGAATTGAGATTGCATTATTCTAGGGCACTGGAGTAAATAACAATAGCAACTTGGCAATTTTCTGGCATTCAGTGGAGCGCTAGAAAAAGGGGCAGTTGCTACAATAGCAACTGTAGTGGATATTCATTATTCCTAATTAATCCCAGTGCATACAGATGGTGGCTTTTCAAATTGTCAAATAGAATCATTCACACTGCAAATTTATTGGGAGCAAATGTATGCATGCAAAAAGTATAACTTCAATCTCTGGTACTATCATGCAGAGTTGGAAAAATTACACCTGAACCCTTGGAGTCAGCAGTGTGCTATGTTCCAATGATAGAGTGTACTGGCTCAGAGGCTCTGCAACAAAGCAACAGATCTCATGTAGTTGAAATCTCAGCTCTGCCATTAACTTTGCCCTAAGCCATTTTTTGCATACTTAATCTTTCAGTTTGCAGAATAAGGATAATAATGCTTACATTACAAAGCTGTCACAAGGATTAAAACAAAATGTGCATGTTAGGTAAACTAGTCTTCACTGCAGCAGCCAGACTGCTGATGGGGCAATCCCAACACTGCAGGATAAAACTGCTTTTGAAATCATTGCACTGGTTGCCAATAGTTTGTAGGTTCAGTTCAAAGTCTGATGATCACCTACAGAGTCCTGTGGTATAACATCAGGTTGAAGCAGGTATTGCATTGCCAAAATTGATGCTCCCTGTCTGGTCCAAACATCTTGGGAACATCTGCTAAGAGTCTCACCTCCACAGGAAGTACATGAGATTTAGGCTAGGCAGCAGGCTTTTTCTGGCTCCCATGAGCCAGAGCATGTTTCCTTCAAGGCAGCACTTGGAGTGGTTAAAATTTTGAATTCTATCAAGCTTTTAACCATGACTGTTTATAGGCATTCCTCTCGGGAGACCCATTGCTATGTGATTAATCTGCTGTTTTTGATTTTGGTACCTTGTTGTATATCACCCAGAATCTCAAAATTGGGGCTGTCTATGAATATTGCAAATAAATAAATAAATAACCTAAATATTAAATTAGATAATCATAATCCAAGTCTTTCTGGTTACTTCAAGAAAAGCAGACAGAGGTGAGTTTGAGGATACATTTTATAACAGATAATTTTTCTGTTGGTATACTCTTCTTCTGATAAGGTGTATTTGAATTCACTAATGTCCAGGCCTTACATTTCAAGAATGAGATCCTTTCCTTCTCCCTCCTACAGTCCTATCTATCCGTAGTGGAAAGCACATAAGAGATAAGATAATAAATGAAGAGCTGTTTTAATTGTGCTCTTCTGTCCTATCTCAACCACCAGTCTGTTTATCCCATGTAGCCATATCCATCTCAGTACACACTTAGATACCCGTCATGTTATTCTCTTTAAGAGTATGCAGTGTTATGCAAAGGGATGAAAAAGAGTAAAACCTAGTGAGAGAGAGAGAGAGAGAAAGGAAGGAAGGAAGACAGGCAGGCTAGAGATAAGGGAGAAAAAAGGAAATCTAATTGAATATAAATTATTCAATAATTATAATGAAATTTATTCAATATAAATCAACACATTGTCCATACCTTACCATCCTGGTTTCCATCAGATCCATGTATGTATGTATGTATGTATCTATATGTATATACTGTATATACTGTATACACTGTGTGTGTGTGTGTACACACACATATATCCATGGTGGAAAGCACATAAGAAATAAGATAATAAATGAAGAGCTGTTTTAATTGTGCTCTTCTGTCCTATCTCAACCACCAGTCTGTTTATCCCACGTAGGGAACAATTTGGCCCATGTCTTCTTGATTCATTTAGGCTACCCACCATTTCTCCCAAGGATGAGGCAGCCCACTGCCTGGGCTGCTGCTTCTGGCCCTTTATTTGGCCTCTGCATCTCCCATCAGGGGCTTTTCAGCACCTTCAGCCTGGAGCTGCTGGTTGCTGACCCGGGCCAGTTGTTCCTCTCATCAAACTGACTGACAGTGAATGAGCCATCCTCATTTCTACATGCAGAATAAAAGTGGGATTGCAATAACAAATTCTGTACTAAGAATATAAGCTATGAGAGCTGGCGTGTCAAAAGACCAAAAGTTTGGCCCAATGTGTGGATTCAGAAGGATTCAGCAGTGAAAGAAATCACTCTTACTCTTTTATATATTAAGGTTAAGGTGCAGTTTTCAAGATTGGACAGGCACAATTTTTGAAAAGTTCATCTAAGCTCTGGAAAGATGGTGGCTACTCTGTCAGATCTCCCAAAATGCTGTATTACAAGTGGTTTTATGGAGGAAAAGCAGTAATCAGAGCACAAACTGGCAACTGGCAAATTTTTATTTTTATACATGTTAATCACATTGTTACTTACAGATGAAAATGTAAAGGATTGATTGTAAAGGTCAATTCTCAAGAGACATACATGTCTTGAGTTGGAAATTACGTTTGCAGGGTTTTTTAAGTGTGTAAGTTGAAGACCTTAATTAGATAAAGCCAAATGTATAATTAGGAGAAATATTTAAAGCGTGTATAACACTGACATTATCAGTACCAGAAATCCCCATTTGGATTTATACTTCAGTGCAAGAGAAACAGAGCTTTGTATTTGCTTTATTGCTTTCTTCCTGAAATGTGCTGTCTTTTCCCCCACCACCAGCACCCATGCAAGGCTGGGATGTAGCCTCTTAGCTCCAAAACATTATTACTTCAACTGAACTGCCAATCAAACCTGCTTACTAGTATGGCTTTAATATGCAGCAAATTTATAATACACTGAAAACTCAGTTTAATGGACCAGCTGGGAGGAGGTGTCCATTACTCCCAAATGATCATTTAATCACAGATTACATCATTCAGAGAGATTTACTCCAACATAAATTTAACTGTTGCATCCAGACTACATGGATGCAACACACTGATGGGTTACATCAGGAATGTCTGGATAGAATGTTGGTCTGTTGCACTCAAAGTCTGCAAAATGGAGATCCATTAAGTCAAGGTTTAACTATAATGAATTTTGTAAGCAATTTTTGAAAATAAGAATTCTATTTATATTTTTTCCTTCTTCTTGACTTATAATGTAAGCTTGCATCAGTCTTTAACTAATAGAATTCTTCTCGTCATTGAACTAGAGGTTGCTCTGATTGTTAATAGATGCAGGACTGGCAAAAGGAAACCTGTATTTACACACTTAATCCACATCTAGAATTCACCGCCAAAAGCAGTGGGGATTATTCAGATTTATGGGTCATTCAGATTTACGGAGAATCTGTTTATAATAGTTCTTACTAGTCATGCTGGGTATATTCAGCTATTAGATTCAGAAGATATTGCATACTCTTAACTGCAATAGCTGTCCAAGTGTCAATCCTGATGTAGCCAAAACACACTATCAGCACAAGTAGAAAGATGAGCATGTTTGAAAAAGCCTTTTTTTAAAAAGGCAATGGGATGCCTCTCCCGTCAAAACAGCCCATTGACAAAAGAGTTTTCAGAATGCTGATGGAATCAGTGAAGGGAAAAGAAAAAAACCCCAGAAACTCAGGACAAGAGGAAGATTGAATGAACTATACTAGTAAATATTAACTGAACTGTGGAACTGCAACTCAACTGCCCTTGTTCCTTGCCATACCAATCAGGATAGGTGCTGTTGCAGATGGAGTTGTGAGTCTTATCTATTCCTTATCTCTTTTTGCTGTTATGAACCCCCTTGCATGGCCACAGCGAACAGAAAATAACACGGGTAGAAAGGTTGTGTGTGCCTATAGAAGTTTTGCTTTTGCTGGGCTATCTAATGTATTGTATCAGTTTCAGCGGCAGGGAAAGAGTTAAGTTCTCTAAACTGTGTTTCATGACCGAGAGTTATTTAGCTTCAAATGGCACTGGGACTGCTTAGGCTAAAAGTGATGCCCCCACCCCACCCCACCCCACCCCACCTCTACCACTGGCTAGATTATTTGCCTGGCACATTAACTGTCCTTTGATCCAGTTAAATGTGTGGCATGAAAAGAGCCTATATGAACCTTCAGGCAGAGAGACTTTCACCACATCGGCAATGATATTTTTTTGTGATTCTGCTGGCTAAAGATTAACTGATGAAGCTATGTCTGAGGGGTCCCTAGGTGACTTCTGCTACTACACTAACCAGTAAAAGTGTTTTATTGGCTAGACAGAAACTGCAGTCATGAACACGGCCTTACCGTTGAGTCCTAGGAATGTCCTTATAAGGTTGTTCAACTTACTTTAATCTCTGACTTTTCAATTGTGTTTAGGAACTCTGAGATTCTTGGAATACTTCCCAGGAAATTCTATTATAGTGGCAGATATATTTTCTTGAGAGATCATTTGCATTACCAATTGCCTCCAATGGCATCCTTAGTTAACCAAGGGTGATATCAGTTGAATCTAGAGGTGTTACTCAAGAAGGGTTGAAGTGAACTGAATTAAGGGCTGTTTTCCTAGGTTCCTGTTCGCCTAATGAAGGATTCTACATGCTACATATCTCTACAGTGTGTTAAAAAATCTCTTATAATTGCGTTAGTCAAAGAATATGCCTGTATTGGAAGCTTTTCTGGAATTTTTAGGGATATATATATATATATCTTAATATATATATTAAGAGGGAGTTGTTGTATTCATTTGACTAGAAGCATTAAAGGTTAAGCAGAATCAGACAGTAATAATGTAAACTAGTTAAATTTGAAATAAGGAAGGGTGCCTTCTTTGCCAGAAAAATAGACATTGTAGTCCAGCGTGGTGTATTTTTTTGTCCCTAGGGTTTGCAAAAAATACATTCCTGCTTACTCATCAGCATATATACTATTTTAGCTTTCTATACTGTGCAGGGAAATTAAGTATCAACAATGGGTTTGCTATGGGAGGTAAGTTCTGTTGCTTAGCAACTTTAAATATTTCAGAGTTAATTCTCTACATTAGCTATGGAGTAACTGTTTATCTGGAGCCTTTGACCAGAAAGAAAAATAAAAGTAATATGAAATATCTCTATTTTGTAAAATGAATTTGATCAGACATTAATTAAGCTATTAAAGGTTGCATATCAGGTCTCTTTTTCAAGCACAATCATGCAATGTAGTGGCTGTACATCCTTGGCTGTACATCACCAAATTTCCTGCCCTTTCTCAGCCTGAGAAATGTCAGCTCTCAGAATTTGCTCTGTTCTGACTGGGAGGTCTAGGAGCTGTAGTCCAAAAACATTTGAGGGCACCAGAATAAAGAAGACTTCCATACACTTTTCATCCTACCCTAAAATACTTTATCAGTACTTAAGATGAACTTGCAGTGCCACTCCCCCAAAATTGCATAGTTCGAAGTATAATAGAGCTCTTTAATCTATTAACAGTGCTCTCTCTCACTTCTTTATCTTCTCTGAAGTACCAAACTCATCTAGTAATCTCCTTCCTCACTTGTCTGTAAGACAATTTCAAATTGAATGAACGAATGAATGAATGAATGAATGTCTTAACTGGGAAGGCAGTTAAAAAGGACAAACAGGAAAGAAAGGAGTGCGATGTTCCCCTATTTATCTGCACTCCCCCACCCCCTGCCAATTTTCTCACAGCTTCCTGATAATATCTGTACTCCATATTGTAGAATGTCCATTGGTTCAGTTACCCTATACAGATGATCCACCCTTTGCACATGGATTTTCCCATTCTTTGACACTTCTGGAGATGCAATTAACTCAGTTTGAAGTGCAGGTACATATTGTGACTACAAGAATCTAAAAACATATTCAAATGTATTGATTTATATGTACATGTTATAATATAGAGTAAGTGCCATCAAGTGTTTCTGCAGTGGAGAGAAAGGTTGTTCTGCAGTATATGAAAAAGGGACCAGAAAAAAACACAATATGTCCAGTTCCAGACTTTTTCATCTGCCTAGTTTTGATATAAAGCAAAGGTGTCTTAATGTTCCATTTAAAACTTAAGGCTAAACTAGGCACTTTGATTTTAATCTCCAGAGTAAAAGAATCATGACCTGTCAAGTTGTGGTCCAATGAATGCGGGAGTTGTGAGTCCAATCTCTTCTTAATCTCTTTTCCTTAGTGGGCAAGCATAGCTGTGTGTTTTAGAAAAGAACTTCCATTGGCAGCTGCCTTGCCCACCTGTATCTCTAAGCCGTTTTTCCTTTGACTGTTGGATGAAAGATTTTGAAAGAATTAATTTTGCATCTGGCACTCCTTGGTCTACATTTTTGAAGCTGTAGCAGCGTTTTCTGCAAATGTGGGTCATGACCCCAGGGGGGTTGCAAGATTCAGTGTTGTTAGACAGAGACCTTTTGGCACTTCCTTCCAAGCAGGTTTACCATCCAATACAAAAGTATGCTGAATGCAGGGCACTGTGATAGTTCCAAAGCCTTGTGTGAAGCCTGAATGTTCTTTCTCCTTTTTTTTTTTCCTAATAACATATCATATTTGCCTGTTAAAGGAGGAGTGCCTCTGGTAGTCAGTCCAGGTATTTCAACAAAGGTGTGACGCGTATGCAGTCAGAGGTTTACTCAGCAATGGGGCTACCATATCCTGCACCACCACAACTTCCAGACCAATTACAAAGATAGCCCTCCATAGAGTTACCTGTACCTAAACACTTACAGCTAGACTGTTCCTGTCCATGAAAGGGCATAGTTGCTATTTCAGCTGAAACTGGTAATAACTAGTCATGGCAGTAGATATCCTTTGGGCTTCCAGTGACAACAATGACTTTTGGATCACCCCCAAACTAAGAATATGTGCTTTTTTTCAGGTGAAAAAGCTTTTGTCTTCCCCTGCAGCTTTCTGTGGGCTGAAGTCAGGGGCAGGTGGGGGGAAGAGAGAGCAAAGATTTGCAGGAAGGATTTTTTCAGGAACTGGAAGAGAGGTTACATCTGTTCCAAGAATCATCTAGTTTCTAGAGCAGGGTTTTTTAAACTGAGTTCTGTGGAACTCTAAAGTTCTGCAAAACCTTGATAGGGTTCCATGAGAGACCAAGGGCCAATGAATGAATGAATGAATGAATGAATGAATGAATACATAAATACATAAATTGATCCCTAACCATTCTTCTAAGATAACAGTGGAAAGGCAGGAGGTGTGATGGTCTGTGAGAATGTCCTTGAGAGACAGGAGGAGGAGCAGCAGAAGCAGCAGAGTAGTAAATGGTCAGATCAGAGGCAGCTGAGCCCACAGCAGGAATGGGAGAGTGGCAAATGTCTCAGAAGGGACACCCTTTAGTTTCTTGGACTGTAAAGGCGAGGGGGAAGAAATGTACTTTCAGACTTGCAAGATTCTGTTACTGTAACCTGTCATGAGTGCCATTGAGCTGAAGACATCAGCACAACGGCACACATGACAATAACGAGGAAGCAGAGGAAGGGGCTCAAGATAAGCATAGCACGCAATACAACAGCCACAGACCCTAGCCGGAGGAAGCAGCCATCAGAACACAAAAGAGAAACAAGGAAAGACAAAGGCTAGGCGGATCGCAAGGCACACCCAAGCTGTTAGCACAAGCGCAACGGAGATCGCCCAGCTGACAGCAATCACCGGCTGAATGAGGAAACCGATGATGGGCGATCCCGGGGCACCAGCTGGGGCCTCGCAACCCTTCACCTACCGGCAAGACAGCATGCAGGACAAAGGGGGGATGACGTGACCCAGGGTGAGGGGGCGCTGACCGGCGCGGGGTATTTAAACCCCGCACCGGCGCGCTCCCCTCACTCTCAGTTTTTTTCGCAACTGACACTACGTACGAAATAAATCGGAACCTGCTCTCTTTTGAATCAGCGTCTGTGTTTTACTCTGCGGTAGGCAGTGCATGACATAACCTTACAATTAAAGTAGCGTTAGTACTCATGGTCGGTGCTTCTTGTCTGTACTACCCTGAAGGGCTGACAGGAGGACTTTTTCTCATGAGAAAACACCACAGTGCTGTTTTCTGGGTCAGGGGTTCTGGGAATTTTTTTTTTTTAAATTAACAGGTTTCATGGCCTAAAAAACCATGCTCTAGCACAGTGTTTCTCAACCTTGGCAACTTTAAGAAGTGTGGACTTCAACTCCCAGAATTCCCCAGCCAGCATAGCTAAAGTCCACACTTGTTAAAGTTGCCAAGGTTGAGAAACACTGCTCTAGCAGAATGGGAAAGATTATCTAAGAATTATGCTTAGTTAATGCTTTTTCTAGTTGCGCTGTTTAAGTCTAATGTATGGTGTCTACTAATTATTGTCTCTATACAAGTTCAGCCCTTGTGTATTTTTTGCAGACTGTCCCTATTTGCATCAGAGCAACCATAACTACAAGCAAATCAGTATCACCTTATTATTTTCCAAATATTTTTCTATTGGAAGTTCTTCCAAGATGCTGTCTGTGGTTTGAGCGACCCTGTGTTTCTATATTATTCACCACGGTTTTTTTATGATACCTCTTAAAGTTAAAAAATATTTTTTTACATTCCCTCTTTTCCTTTTTTATAATAAAGTATAATTCTATTTATCTCCCTTGCTATTAGTGAGTCTCCTTACGAAAGAGGAGGAGGCTGGTTTCTCCTAACCAAACACCTCCGTCTGCAGCACCAGGGAATTGCATCATTTGATTTATTTCCTTTTCTTTCTTTTTTCTTTTTTTCTTTTAACTAGCCATGAAAGTGCACAGGCTGTGGAAGCCCTATTTCTCTTACTTACTGGAGGAAGGGGGAGAACACCAGGTAAATATAGGTGGTGACAACAGTGACTACTAAGCCATGATACCAAGGCAGGGAATGAAACTAGGGGTAGACAGAGATGGCCTCTGGGAGAGGAGCCTTTTATCCTACTGGCTCAGCTGGGCAGTTAACATATTTTCCAATTTAACATGCCATTAATAAATAACATAATTATGAGAAGTACTGTTTTTTTCCTGCTTACCCGCCATTGTGAATATGTGGCAAAGCTAGGATAACTATACTCAGTATATAGCATACATACAGTGTATTCAGGAATTGCACTGACGCTGACACTATTTGGTTGCACATAATAGATCTTAGATGTTTTCATGCAGAAGAATACAAAGCAATTGTCAAAGTATCGTGGCAAAGAAGCATTATTGTTATCCTGTGATCTGCATTTTAGAAAATGTGTTTTTCTGATACATTTTGCTTTCAGATAGTACAAAAGGAGACATTCTTAAATTATGATCTTAATCTTAAACTAAATTGAATCTCATTTTCAAAATAGCAGTCATCTCTTCACCATTTATTTTGAGAAGCTTACTAGAGGAGGATGACCCCGTTTTATTGACCCAGTTGGATTCTTATTTTTGAGTTACTGACAATTTCTTCAATGGAAGTGGAGATTAAGAAAAGCTGATTGCTTTAAATGGCTTGCCCTCTGTGCTTGTCTTTGATGTGAAATTGTTCTCTTTTCTCTAATGCTCACAGAATTGCAGTACTGATAAATTCTCCAGTGTCAAGGGTATATGTTTGATTAATTTTTATTTTTGTTGACTAATGGAGGCTTTTGTTGGCATTATGTATAAATACTGTGTGATTGTAGAAGTAAGAGCATGGAAGTATATTGCTAGTCTCTCCCCCTACCCTGTGGGTTTGGATGTGTGTCATATGTATGTATGTATCTATATGACACACACACACACATATATATGTATATATTTGATACCTTTAAATGGATCACAATGGCTATATTAAGTAGAAAATTAACGTTTAGTGTTTCAGTGATTTGGATTCTTTGCTACATGTTTGTTGCTTAACAATTTGGCAAAGATATCAGATCATCTCTCTGTATTCAGATACTTGTTGCTTCAGTTCAAGCGATAAAAAACCCAATAACAACATAAATTATATATTTAAAGGAGAATTCATCCATCCATCCATCATCTACCTACCTACATCAGTTTAAAAAAAAAATACTCAGTATTTAGCAAATACATTATTACTCCATCTTGCCAGATATACAATGTGTATGTTACCATACCTTCAGAGGTATCACAGTTCCTGCTGTGGGAAAGCTGCTTTTCTTTTCTGCAACTTCCTTAGTAAAATCTGGATAGATATTTTATTCTTCTTATGACTCCCCTCCAACTGAGATTTGTACTGTTTCTTATTTTTTTATCATTATCTCTGTAATCAGTGAACCCTGAGCACAATCAAGACAATGACTGTGAAAGATGTTACATTACAAGAGATTTCATCCCTGTTGTCAATATAATTTCTATTGAACATGTGATCTAGACTGCACTGCCTAATGGAAGCTTAGCATTATTAACAATAATAACGTTGAACAAGCTTGTTGTTTATTCAGTGAGCAACTTGTTATGCCTGGACTATAATGCATTCTCCAGTACTTTAAAATGACAACAATCTCTTGGAGGGAAAGCATTGCATTTCATTAACATGCTCCACCAGTGGTCCGGCATTCTTAAAGACTGAATTAATTGAAAGACTCATTTCAAAGTTTTATTGCAAATTAACTTTCTTTACAGGCGGGAGTTTAGATTTCTTCTGTAACATATATATGTACTAGTTAGCTATAGCTCACTGATATTGATCATTATATAGCAATGTGTTTAATGATCTCAGGCTTGGAATAAGCAGAAGAGAGAATCCATTGAATGAGCTTAAGCTACGTGATAGCATCCCATCATCTTATGGCCGAGTCAGTCGGTCAAACTTTATTGTGGAAAAAGAAAAAAAATATATACAATATATATTTTACAAATTACAGAATAACATGCATAATAAAAAGGCTTGTGGTCATGCATAGCCTACTATACTGTCAACAGCATGTGAATGTGAATTCTACAGACTACAAATATAAACTTTGCAATAGCAGGTGTTATCCTGGGATCCTTATCTTCCAAAAGAAGCAGCACATAGAAACCTTCTGTCCAATCTGGAAATGGGCTAAGCAGTGTTAGTAACCTATTGTTGGTGTCTCGGTAAAAATTGCAGTACAGCAGGATATGATCCCATGATTCAGTGCTCCTGTCTCTGGAGGGAGAAAGCTTGTCAGCATGGGGATTTTGCAATATTTACCCTCCAGCATCACTGATGGTAAGATATTAAACTTCAATAGTATAAAGGACCTCCAAAGTTTGTTATTTGGGCCAGATATAATGCTGGCTTAAAATTATATCTGCTGTGCCCCGGTTGGGTGATATCTTGGTATCTTCTGTTAGTAACTCTGGATCCAGCATTCTTTGTTTAAGAGTTAGCATTACCTGGTCTTCTCTCAAGACCATCAGCATCTGACTGGAGAACCACAGTTTATGTAATTTGTCATTTATTTGGTATTTTCAAGCAAAAGAAGAATTATCTTACAGACCTCGGGGCTGAGAGGAAGATTTCAACCAATATCTAAGTGCACATAGCTGTCAGGCTCTGCCTGCTGCCCAATAATACACAGACGCTAATTCTGGCGAAATCAGGTTCTGGTTTATTTAAGCAGAGTATGCGTGCCTAGTGAAAAGCTGAGAGTGGAGGGAGCGCGCCGGTACGGGATTTAAATAGCCCGCGCCGGTCAGCGCTCCCCCCTCCTGGGATTGTGTAAGCCCTGAGCCTCGAATGTTCCGTTGCCGGTGGGTGAGGGGTCGCGGGGCCCCTGCTGATGCCCCAGGCGTCTGCTTAATCTTCTTCCTCCGGCTGGTGATGACTTTAAGCCAGGCGATAATCTTCTGTGTTTCTTTGACAGCTCCGGGCGTGCCTCGTGCTCAGGCGTTGTCAGTTTCACCCTTTGCAACAATGTATCTTCTTGATTGACTTTTTCCGGCTTGAGTCGTTACCTTGTTGCCGGTGTCTGTTGCCTTTCTTTGTGAGTTAGTTGCATATCTTTTTAATCCCTCGGCCCTGTTTCCTTGTATTGTTATGTGTGCCGTTGCGCTGACACAATCAGCGCAACGGTGCTCATGACATACGGCCCCCCTTCCGAATGGTTAGCCTGTGGGTTTGTCGGGGTAAGCAGTGTGGAATGCGCGAATTAGGTCCGGTGCCTTGATGTGATGGGCGGCCACCCATTCCAGGTGGGGGAAGTGTTTCCACTTCACTAGGTAGTGCAAGGTGCCCTGCTGCCTGCGTGAGTCAAGTACTTCTTTCACTTCTAAATGTTGCTGGCCATCAGTCATCACTGGGGGGGGGGGCGTGCTTGGATGCCACCGGGAGGGAGTTGCCAGCTTTAGGAGGCTACAGTGAAATACCGGGTGAAGTCTCTTTAAATTGTGTGGCAGGTCCAGGCGTACTGTGACCGGGTTAACTATTTGTGTTACCCAGAACGGCCCAATGTACTTGGGGCCCAGTTTCTTAGAGGGTTGGGGTGATTTTATGAATTTGGTAGAGAGATAGACCATATCTCCTACCTGGAATGTCGGTTGTTGGCGTCGGTGCTTGTCTGCCTGTTCTTTGTAGGCAGTCTGCGCTTCTTTCAGCGCTTCTGTGATTACTGGCCACGAGTCTGCTATCTTCTGTCCCCAGTCACCTGCGCCCATTGGGGGGGCCGGGGGTTGCGGCAGCTCCGGGATGGGGACGAACTCACGACCCGACACCACCTCGAATGGGGTTTTCCCCATGCTCGTGTGAATGGCATTTTTCTAGGCAACCTCTGCAAACGGGAGTAGGTCCACCCAGTCGTCCTGGTGGTAATTGATGTAAAAGCGGAGGAATTGTTCTAGCGTGGCATTGAGGATCTCTGTGGCGCCATCCGTCTGGGGATGCCAGGCTGTGGATAGCGCTTGTCGGGTCCCGATCAGTTTTAAAAAAGCCCGCCAAAACTTTGAAGTGAATTGTGTGCCCCTGTCAGTCACCAAGCGCATGGGACATCCATGTAACCTGTACACGTGTACGAGGAAGAGTTTTGCCAGATGCTGGGCGGACGGGATTGATGCACAGGGGATGAAATGCGCCTGTTTAGAAAAGTAGTCTTTTACCACCCAAATGGTTGTTTTCTTTTGGCTGGGTGGTAAATCGATGATAAAATCCATGGAGATCTCCTCCCATGGCTGGGAGGGCTCTGCCACAGCTTGCAGCAGTCCCTGGGGTTTTCCCGTCGGTCGTTTGGCCATCGTGCACACTGGGCAAGATGCTACGTATGCCTTAATGTCCTTTCGCAGCGAGGGCCACCAGAACTGCCTCTGAGTCAGGTGCAGGGTCTTTAGGAATCCGAAGTGTCCAGCCTGCTTGCTGTCATGCGATCTGCTGAGGATCGCCTGTCACTGTGAGTCGGGGACGTATAGTCTGCCTTCCCCCCATGCTAGGTCTTGATCCATTGTGACCTTGTTGGGGTTGGCTAGTAGCCAAGGGTCGGATTTCAAAGCGGCAATGAGGTCTGCCCGTATCCCCCCTGGTAGTCGCGGTCTGCTGCGTCTGGGGCCGGGTTGGCTTGCGGTCGTTTGTGCCGTGGGGGTGGGCTGTCTCCGTGTGCTGCTCCGGGTGGTCGCTGCCATCCCCAGCTGAGAGGCGGACAGTACCATCCCTACTACATCGGGGGTGGGCTCTTCGTCTTGGGGCAGTCGGGAGAGCGCGTCAGCCAGGAAGTTCTTCTTGCCTGGTATGAACTTCAACTGGAAGTTAAACCGGCTGAAGAACTGAGCCCATCTGACCTGTTTAGGGCTGAGGCGTCTGGGCGTCCGGAGTGCCTCGAGGTTGCGGTGGTCTGTCCAGACCTCAAATGGGTGGGTGGTCCCTTCCAGCAGGTGCCGCCACGTCTCCAGTGCCATTTTAACCGCAAACGCCTCCTTCTCCCATATGTGCCAGCGCCTCTCCGTCTTCGAGAATTTTTTTGACAGGTAGGCGCATGGCTTAAGGATTCCTGCGGGGTCCTTTTGAAGCAGTATGGCACCCAGGGGGAAGTCAGACGCGTCGGCTTGTATTACGAATGGCTGTTCTGGGTCTGGGTGTGCGAGGGTTGGTTCTGTTGTGAACAGCGCTTTCAGTCTGTCAAACGCTGCTTGACAAGCAGGAGTCCAGTTCAGTACGGCCCCCGGGTTCTTGACTCTGCACATTTCTCTGACCCCTTTGGTTTTGAGTAAATCTGTGAGGGGGAGGGCTATCTCCACGAACCCCCTGGCGAAGGACCTGTAGAAGTTCGCGAAGCCGAGGAAGCTTTGAAGTTGGCGCCTGTTGCGTGGGCATTCCCAATTCAAAACTGCCTGGACTTTCGCGGGGTCCATTTCTACGCCTTTGTCGGAGATTCGGTACCCTAGGTAGTCCAAGCGCTATTTGTGGAACTCGCACTTGGACAATTTGGCGTAGAGCTTAGCCCTCCTTAATTTGTTTAGGACTTGTCTGACCAACTGCTCATGTTCCTCCTGTGTCCTCATGTAGATGAGGACATCGTCGATGTACACTAGTACCCCCTTAAACAGGTGTTCACGCAGCACCTTGTTAATGAGTTGCATGAACACCCCTGGGGCCCCCGCTAACCCAAATGGCAGTACCTTATATTGAAAGGAGCCCAGAGGAAAGTTGAATGCTGTTTTCCACTCGTTCCCCTCCTTGATTCGGATTCTATAGTATGCCTCGCGGAGGTCGAGTTTGAAGAACACTCGCCCCGTTGACAGGTGGGCGAGCATGTCCTTTACGAGGGGCAGGGGGTGTTTATTGGGGAGGGATGCGGCATTGAGACCCTGATAGTTGGTACAGAGCTGTAAGGTGCCGTACTTTTTCTCTCGGAAAAGGACGGGCGCTCCGACGGGCGAGTTTGCTGGCTCTATGAAACCTCTGGCCAGGTTTTTGTCAAGGAACTCCCGGAGGGCTGCTAGCTCCTTCTGGGTCATGGGGTAGATCTTTGGTTTGGGTAAGGGGACGTCTGGGAGTAGTTCAATGCAGTCCGTCTTGCGGTGGGGGGGGGTAGTTGGTCTGCCTCCTCTTCTCCGAAGACGTCTGCAAAGTCTGCATATTGGTCTGGTAGTCCTTCTGGGTTTGGGTTGTTGTCTTGGGCGACCGCCTCAGCCCTCCCCACTGTCGGAGTAGGTATCTTGTCCGGTGCTAGAGCTTGGTATGTGCCATCGTTGAATTGGATGGTACGTTTCCTCCAGTTGATGCGCGGGTTGTTGCTTGCTAGCCACGGTATGCCCAGCACTATGATGGGTCTCCCTATTTGGATCACCACAAAGGTTATTTGTTCTTTGTGGGTGCCCATTGTTAGGGTGACTGTCTCGGTTTGTTGCATGGGTGGTTTGCCCCCCGCCATTGAGCCGTCCAATTGGTGGAACGCCAGCGGTTTGGGGAGGGGGAGGCAAGGCAGATTGAGCTTCGCGACGATGTTGGGATGAATCAGGTTCCTGGAGACCCAGAGTCCACTAACGCCTCGGCCACAGTGGCTCTGGGGCCATAGGTGAGTCTGATTTTCCCTGTTAGGATGGAGCTGTCATCGCTCTGCCTACGGTTGTTGCGCCCCTTCTGCACCACCTGCCCCACGGCGCGGCTTAGAGCAGGAGGGGAGCATTTCCCGCCGGCTGCTCCAGGGCGTCGCTGTCGTCCCTGGCGAGGTAGGCGTCCGCGTCCTCGTCTGGGACAGCTAGTGCTCCTGTCAATTGCCGGGGGGGGTGGGGGTGCCTGTTTCTGCATCGTTTTCGGTGCGGGTCTGGGTGCGCGGTCCGGTGCTCTGTTTGTGTAGCAATCTGCCGCTCTGTGCCCCATTTTTCCGCACTTTGCGCACGGTCCGCGGGCAAACCTCTGCTGATGGTCCGCATGCCCGGTTGGTCCCGGTTGTGTGGGTTGTCCTCTCGGGTAGGGCAGGGATTTGTCGTCTCCGGTTGACAGCAGGAACGTGCGGTGTGTGTGTTCTGCTTTGCCGGCGAGGCAAATCCATCCATGAAGTGAGGTTGGGTCGTCCCGGTAAAGTGCCCATTGAAGCACTTCTTGGTTGAGTCCCCTTTTGAACATTTCGGTGAGGGTGGCCTCTGACCACTCGGTGATTTTGCCCGCGAGGGCTTTGAATCCCAGGGCGTAATCGGCCACAGTTCTTTTGCCCTGTCTCAGTGCTTGCAGTGCGCACTTCGCCCTCTCCTTCGCTAATGGGTCTTCGAAATAGTGTTTCAAGTCAGCGAGGAAAGTATGGAAGTTTGATAGGGCTGGGGACTTGGACTCGTATAGCTGGACGTACCAGTCCGCCGCCCTGTCTTGCAATTTGATGGCTACTGCCGAGATTTTTTCAGCTTCCGAATCAAAGTAGTGTTCATGGCAGGCCATGTATTCTCTGGCGTTGGTGACAAAGAAGGACAACTTCGTGGGGTTCCCGTCGAAGGTAACTGAAAAGTCCCTTGGGAACCTCGTGTGCTGTGGGTCACCCCTCCATGTGCTTTGGCGCATGGGCTCTGCCGGCGTGGGTGTACTCGCCTCTGCGACTTGCATACGGGCTTGCCCTCTCCTGCTCGGGGTCTGGTTTGGGGTGGGTACCTGCGTTGGCATTGTCTTGTAGGGTCCGTTGGTTATTAGGGACTGTAGCATGGCTCCTAGGTCCCGTAGTTGGGCTTCCATGGCTGTGAGCCTGGCTGCGTGTCCCCGTCAGATGGCCGCGTTGCTGTTGGGAACGGGCCGTTCGGCGTCTCAGGGTAGGTGAGCTCTCAATTGGGGTAGGGTGACTCCATCCGGTATCCTACCCCGTCTGCCCGGTCGCGGAGCGGTTGATCCGCGACCTCGTCCTCTGCCGTGATTCCTGCGGCTGGACTGAAGCTCCAGGACCGGAACTGGGGTGTGGTGTGTGCCGGGAGGGTGCCCGTGGCTCCTGTGGAGTGCGTTGTCTCCAGCCGTTGCGGGGTCACGTGCGTCTCTTGCAGGATCTGGGCCTGGGGAGCGGTGCGGGCGGGGAGGGTGTCCGTGGCTCCTGTGGGGTACGTTGCCCCCGGCCGTCATCGGGTCGCCTCTGCCGCTGGCTGTCCGTCTCGTCCCTCTCGGGTGCGGGTTGCCGGCTCCATTGCTGTTCCCGATTCTGCTTCTCGCCGTCTGGTTCCTTCCGCAGAGCGTTTCTGTCCGGTGGGGCTTGGCGAGGTCGGGTTTTGTGACTCTCAGCTTTCTGTCAGGCTCTGCCTGCTGCCCAATAATACACAGACACTAATTCTGGCGAAATCAGGTTCTGGTTTATTTAAGCAGAGTATGCGTGCCTAGTGAAAAGCTGAGAGTGGAGGGAGCGCGCCGGTACGGGATTTAAATAGCCCGCGCCGGTCAGCGCTCCCCCCTCCTGGGATTGTGTAAGCCCCGAGCCCCGAATGTTCCGTTGCCGGTGGGTGAGGGGTCGCGGGGCCCCTGCTGATGCCCTGGGCGTCTGCTTAATCTTCTTCCTCCGGCCGGTGATGACTTTAAGCCAGGCGATAATCTTCTGTGTTTCTTTGACAGCTCCGGGCGTGCCTCGTGCTCAGGCGTCAGTTTCACCCTTTGCAACAATGTATCTTCTTGATTGACTTTTTCCGGCTTGAGTCGTTACCTTGTTGCCGGTGTCTGTTGCCTTTCTTTGTGAGTTAGTTGCATATCTTTTTAATCCCTCGGCCCTGTTTCCTTGTATTGTTATGTGTGCCGTTGCGCTGACACAATCAGCGCAACGGTGCTCATGACAATAGCCATACTCTTACTTCAATTGATGTAAACCCTGCCTCCAAACATAGACCAGCGTTAGGCACACATTTTATAACATTTTCAGGAATCCAGTATGAACTCTCTCCAGTTTTTCATAGCTGACACCTAGATTTAAGCACACTCCATAGAGGAGATGTGCCAAATCTTGGCTTAAAAAGTTTCAGAGCAGCTGGTTCATACTGTGCTCCGCTAAAGGAAAAAAAGAGGGGGGGGATTGATGTTGTTGAACTCCTCTGATTATTCAAAGCAACCTGAGAGATATGAACCCAGTTTTAAGGGGTGAAATTCTTCCTTGCTTAAGGCATTTACATTAATCTAGTAATTAAAAAATAAGGGGGGGGGCAAAAGGTACCCTTGTTTAACCCCTTTGTTATTGGCACTACATTTGAGAGCTACTTGGCTATAGTGCATCTCACTCTCAAACTGGTGTCCTTATGAAGGACAAATAATGTGAGTAAACATCTGTCAGTTGTAGATGCTTTGAGATTTTTCCAGAGATTTTTGATGGAGTAAAAAATCTGCTTGAAATCTACAAACAAGGCGAAAAGGGTTGACTTAGATGCGTGAGCATATTTTCAACCAAATGGGGGAGTATCAGTCCTTGATCTAACAGTGCAGCCTGTCCAAAGCCTTGTCTGTTCTTTCACTAGGAGATTCTCACCTTCCAGTCAATCTAGGACAGTGTTTTTCAAACTTGGCAACTTTAAGATGTATGGACTTTTAGAATTAAGTCCCAGAATTTCCCCTTCAATTCCCAGAATCCCCCAGCCAGCATGAAGTCCACACATCTTAAAGTTTCCCCTGCATTAAAATCTCTTGAACCAGTTCTACCCATTTTACAAGAAGTGGAAGACTGTGAGGTTCACGTGTTACAAAATTCTTGTATATCCTGAAAGATGACAATTGCAACCACTTCATTTACTTCAGGAGGTGATAGTATCCAACTGACTTCGGCTGATTTCAGTGTTGGCCCTGGTTAGTACTTGGATGGGGAACTGCCTGGGAACTCCAGGGCCCTAGGATAGATGAAGGAGTAGAAGAATATCCTGGAAGAACAGAGTGGCACTTCACAACACTGCCAAGAAAATTCCATCAATGCAGTCAGCAGAAGTCAAGCTTGGCTTGAAGGGGTTTTTTTTACTTTACTTGGCTCTTGGTTGGCACATAGACATTGTTTGTTGTCCAACATGTGCCCAGTACAGTACAATACTGGGTTCGTACCAGACAGGTCCACAGAATCTGACAGTTTTATCAAAATGACAAAACAAATTTATTTATTTATTTATTTATTTCTCAAATTTATACTACTGCCCATCTCCCCCCACAGAGGAACTCTGAGCAGTTACAATGCAGACTCCTCCGCTGACATGCATGTAACAACATGACATGGAGCTTCCTTGCAATGTGATGATCTCCCTTACCTTCCCCCAGATGTCCGTATTTCATACATTGCATTGAGCCATGATCCCTAGGGTTCATACAATATGCTAAACCCAAACTAAAGAATTATGACTTATAGTGATGTAAAATCCAGTTGATATGTGCATGCTGTATACAGAAATCAATACAGGGATAGTAGCAAAATGCAGTTTAAACCAAATTTATCTCTCTCACCAAATTCTGTAAGTCTGGCAAGAAATTTTTTGGCCATTCTTGCTGTTTTCTTCCTAAACTTTTGTTTGTAGATTTTTTTCCCCCCAGCTGGCAACCAAGTTTGCTTGCTTAGCAACATTTTCTTTCCTCTTATGTTGTATGTTTATAAGGACATTGTTAGGAAGATTACTTCCTAGTTACATGTTTAACTAGGAAGAAAACATTGTTAAGTGCAACGACTTGCTGCATAGCAGTATTGTACAATGCTTATGATCTAGCATTAAGAGACTAAAATAATGATACTGGCAAGTATTTCTGAAGAATTTTTTATGCGTGAGATACTTGGGGTGCTAATATACACTCTGTTTTATGTTGTGCCTTTATTTTCATTAATGTTTGAACATCCTTCTGCAGACAGCAGAGAAAAAATTCAACCAATGAAATGTAAGTTGCATGTATATATATTCATTAATTAGTAAATGTTTTAGAATACTCTAATCTTTCTTACCCAATATGTTCTGATTAAAATTCTGCCTATAAATACATTAACAATCTAGTCTTACTTGAGCTTGGGAAAACTTATGCTTTAAACCACATGTATGTATGTATATGTGTGTGTGTGAGAGAGATAGAGAGAGAGCGCACATATTATATAATATCTTGGCTGATACTTAAATAGTGAACAGCTAGACAAAATGATTTGGATGAATGAATGCAAAATTACTTTAAGTTAAAATGATACAACTTAACTGATGGTTTTCATATTTACCAATACCTGTTTTACATACATGGGCTATAATTCTGCCCCACATCATATAGCTTCCAGAAGACTTTGTCAGCTGGGCCTATTCATTGGGGCTCAATGTTTGCAGTGTTTTCTCTGGAGCTGCAGGGTGGGTGTTTCCTGGTGGCAGAAACACCTGTCTTGTCTCACCTCCCACTTTTGGGATGTCCCCTTGCCTTCCTGGAGCCTTAGTGTTTTGCCACCATCTCTCCATTCCCTAGGAGTGATAAGACAGAAAAGTTTATTCCTTCCCCAGACAGCCATGGTTCCCCTCTTTCTATAAAAGCAAATGTAGCAAGGAAACAAGATGGAGGCAAAGTGCTTGATGGAGTGTTGATTGTTCCCCATCGGTAGCTGGGTGGCGTACCCTTCCCCTTCTTCATTGTCTCTGGCCCTAAGGAGCAGCGGTAAGGGCATCGCACTTAATAAGAACCTGGAATTTTTACTGAAAAGGAATGAAGCCATTGGCTGTGTGGAGGTGCCCTTAGATATAAGCCGCTTCGACTGTGATGGGGTTTGAGCTTCATTTGAGTATTCATTATGTGGAAATAGAAGCAGCCACCCCATTCCCCACCAACATCAGTCCAATTAGGTTTGTGTCACAGCTTCACAGATTTCCAGATGAGCTTCCTAAAAGGAAGCCAAAGTCATTATATGAACTCCTTTCTGCTGCAGACATTCCTGATGGTTGCAGGAACAGCAGGCATATTATTACCGTGACATTGGTGGGGAGAGGAATGGTCTGTTTCACTTTCCCTGGCCCTTTGCTTTCAATGGAAATTGAAATCTCCCATTCTCTACCACTTGTTGACTTTTTTCCAAGCTAGAAAGCAACATACTTCAGTGTTATACTTTGCCTTTTTCCATGTTAAACAGAATAGTCGGTCAGATACAATATCTGCAAAAGCAGCATGACACAATTAATATGCAATTATAATAATTAAAGCAAACAATGCAAATCTTTAACAAAGAAATAAAATTTAAGATTTTAAAAAAGCCTTTTGGTTATTTCTGAACTTTGTGCAGTAACAGATGTTAGTCCTTCTTGAATTTCTGTTGCATAATCAATCTCTGAGCAGCTGAACCTGAAGCTATTTCTGCTAGTAAGTATTTGCCTTGCAGCTTACCTTCAAATTAACATTTATCATTGCTTTCATAATGCACTGTTTGATTAGATCCTTTTGCAATTGCTCATACTACTCACCAGCCTTACCTTAATTATTTCTATATCATCAGTGTATTTTAGCCCATTCTTTCCTCCTGTATCTTATTGAGGAAATCATAGGCCAACCCTAATACTCAGATTATCCACACATTTGCTTCTTTTCATCACAGCAAAATACTATTAGTCCCCCAGTGTGTCTTCTCTTGGTTTTTAATCCACATGAATCTTTTCCATTAAAGTTTCAAATCACTGTTTTTATTAATACTCCCTTATGGGTGACTTCTCAATAGCTTTATGCAAATCCAAGTAAATTACATGCTTTTGTAACCCATTTCTTGATTTCTGCTGTGTGTGCTATATCTAGATAGTGAATTTTCTGCTGTTTAGGTTCTCCATATAAGTTTATTAAATGAAGTTATTTATTCAGTTTTCTTAATTATCTTTCTTCACTATTGTTGATTATAATGCTTGTCTAACTCTTAGTAGTTTAAAATGAATGCTTTCCTTTTCAAATTAAAGGAGAAAAATTACTTTTGCTTTATTTACAGTTTTATTTATGGGAAGTCACACATTCTAGAGATTCTTATGAACTTTCTTCATAAGATGATGGATGCCTAGAATACTGCATTCGAGCTATAAATTTTGGTTTGAGATTATACTCTACTAGGTAAAGCTGAGCTAGCAGTAAGGATGACACACTAAATTGTAACTGAAGCAAATTAAACAGCATATTGAAATACTGTGCTAAGTGTGGAGATGTTAGAGGAGTAACAGTGGTAACTAATCAACTCTACATTTCCTTACTTGAGATTTATGATTAGAACTTTCCTAATGTGGATTCATGCCAAGCCTTGGATTGAAATGTTCTAGGTTAATTTAATGAATGAGATGGATAGAATATGATAGGAAAAAGGAATAATTAATCCATACTGGTTCTGCTGGTACTAACCACGATAATATTCTGGAGGCATTACACTGATTCCATAATGCCTTTGTGGAGTATAGTGACCTTCGAAGGAGCCACAACAGATTGATGCTATACAACTATAAAACAAAGTTCCATGTTTTTATGGATTTTCCAGTTTTGTATGCCACCCAGAGTCCACTGGAGTTGGGTGGCTAATAAATTTGAATAAATAAATAAATAAGTAGGAGAGAGAGCTTGAATCTGAATGGTGGGAACATCAAAATACAAATACTAATATTTATAAATAGATTTTAATTCTTAAGTAGCACTGTTTCATGAAAATAGTGGGAATTCTTATATTAGCTTCAGCAGCATGTGAATTTCACATGTCCTTTGCTATCAGCCTATTTGCAGATGAAAGGGAATTACACTAATGTTAGGACTAAAAGTCAAAATCACATTACTCTTATTGATTATTCAAATCCATGGAAAGTTTCTTGATATCCTCTATTTTGAAGTGAAAATTAGATGATTAAAGTCAAAAACTGCTTTCCATAGCAAGCCCTTCTTGATTCCACAAATTACTTTTACTTCTTCAGAAAGGTAATTTTGAAAATTCTCTGCTGTTTTATCTTAGATGAAAATGTCACCACATGTTTCTTCAGGTAATAACTTTCAGTTCAGACAAACTCACTAGGCATAATACCTTCTGATTTATTTGAGCTTCACAGAGCATATCTTCACTGCTAGGACTATTCTACACTAGTCAGATTTCAACTCAAGTGTGTGTCCAATTCTAGCATGACAGAAGATTTCAGACTAATTGGGACAAGTTCAAAGAAGGGTAACAAAGATGACCAAGAGACTGGAAATCAAGTCCTCTGGAGAAAGATTAAGGGAACTGGATACTCCTAGGAAGATTGAAGGGAAAATGTGATGGCATTCTTCAGTTGTCAAGGCTGTTACATAGAAAGCAGCTATGAATTGTTTTCAGGAAAACCAGAGCAGGACATAGGATGAAGGGTTAAACTAGAGAAAGGCAGATTTTGAATGAACATTAGGAAAAACTTCTTAATGCTAAAAGTGGTTCAGCAATGAAACCAATTATTAACTGATTGGATATGTTGAAGCAGATGTTGACCAGTCATCTGTTAAAGTCACAACTGAGCTGAACTCAGGTCCTGGTGACTTCATGGACCCATCCATGTAGTTTTCTTGGCAACAGTACAGAAACTATGTGTTATGGGCTTCTTCTGGTATGTTTCTTTGACTTCCCATCTTAGTCCTGGGATTTCCTGATTGTTTCCTATCCAGGGACTAACCAGCTCTGACTCTGCTTAGCATTTCTGGCCAGCCAGGGTTGGGTAGGTGATGCCAGTGACTCATGCACTGGAAAAGGGATTGTACTAGATGGCCTAAATGGCCCTTCTGACATTATGTTGTTGTGGAAACAGACTAAACCGCAGGATTTCATGCACCAAAAGCAATTAATATTCTCAGATGTTTCATGTGACATTTTTACAATGGATATGTTTATGAAACAACTATTAGTTATTTAAAGAAAGCAGTTCAAATTTTAGCTAGTATTTAATTTTTAATATTGTTTCCTTCATCTTACTGGTCCCTGCTTTAAAATATTTTACCGAACTGCAGCATAGACATTCCTTACACAAATATGAATGCTAGCTGGACATTTACGTTTTGATCTTCCATTGAGGAGGGCAAGATGAAACCAATCCAAAACATAGAATCATGGAAAGTACCATAGAGGTCATCAAGATTAACTGCCTACTCAGTGCAGGAACCTCTATAACTTCTCTGATGAATGGTCATCCAGACTCTCTTTGAAGACTCTAATGAAGGAGAACTTATCCCATCACGTGACAGCCTCTTTTACTGTCTGGGATGCTGTATAATCAGGAAGTTCCTCCTGATTTTGGCCTGTACTTACTTTTTTGTAGTTTTAACTCATTGTTTCTGCCATTTGTGGCAAGAAAGAATAAGACTAATACCTCTTCACCTTCTTGGCAACCCTCCTGTAAACTTCCTCCAATTTGTCACTGTCCTTTTAGAACTGTGGGCCACAGTATTCCAAATGGGCCTGCCCAGGGCAGACTAGAATAGAACAATTACTTCTTATGATCTGGAATCTATCCTTCTGTTAATTCACGCTAATATAACCCTTGCCTTTTTAGCAGCTGCATCACTCTGCTGACTCATGTTTAAATTGTGGTTGACAAAGACATCCAGATCCTTTTCAGAAGTCTACTGCCAAGCAAGATCTCCCTCATCCCCCCTGCCCATATCTTGTATCATGTCTTACCTTGTCCTACACAGATGCTGTCCTAACTGCCAGGAAACACGCTGAGACAAGGAACTGGTCTCTAATGTTTTATTGCTTGTACATAACAGGAATCCTAACAAACTGAAGAAGCGTGGGAAAAAACCAGCCATATAAACCCCAAAGGTTAAGGCGGTCCCGATCTGTGTCTCTTTGAATGGCTGCCCAGTTCCTCAGTGCTACGCATGCGCTTGACAGTCTGGGTGGGAGCCCCCTGCTCGCCATCCTTACTCATGACAGATGCAGAACTTTATTTCTATCCTATTCATTTCAGCCACTGTTCAAGCCAGTCTAAATCTTTTTGAATCTCCTCTCCAAAGGTTTCTCAGATACATCATTTGAGTAGCAGGTAGTGAACTATCAAGATCCTGTTTCTGTTCTTGGGCCATGACCCTCAACTGGAAGGACTGATGAAAAGACTAATTGTGCTCCCAGTACCTTCCCCGCCCACCCAAGGCCTTGTTATCTCCAGAGATTCCTTTAAGGTAATCCATCCCCAGATGGATCAAGAGGAAAGGATAATTGTTGATGGGTTTGAATAGTCTTTGTAACCTCTCAGTTACATCCTGTATATGAGCACCTGGAAGACAGCACAACTCCTCAACATCATGTCATGTCTGCACACAGCTACACCAGCTGATTCCCCTTTAATATCACTCCCTGCCAAGAAATGCCTCTTCTTTCTTAAGATGGTTCTTGGTTTTCTTCAATCCAGAGAAGCCCAAGTGGCTTCTGCAATGTTTTATGGAATGATTTGGTCAAGTGATTGTTAATTGTGCTGCTACTGGACTGGACCATCCTGGTACTGGAGCCTGGTACTGGTTTCCGAGTTCCACTGTGTTCTGCCAAGTGTCCAAGCAGTGATCAGGTGCTCAGGCAATTTGTTCTTTTTAGATCCAGAGATAATGAGCACACCAGTGGATAAAGAAACTTTAAGCTTTATTATAAACTTAAGCAAACAGAGTTAAACAGAAACAGTTCAAACAG
Organism: Candoia aspera; assembly: GCF_035149785.1. Lineage (NCBI taxonomy): Eukaryota > Metazoa > Chordata > Lepidosauria > Squamata > Candoiidae > Candoia > Candoia aspera. The sequence continues at coordinate 93,610,110 of NC_086157.1, read as the reverse complement.
AAATACATTTTAGGCAGATTAAACAAAAGTATATAAAAAAGCGTAGCATACAGAAAGAAATCATACATACAAAAGCAAGATGATGACTTTATTCCCTTTTATGTTGCCAGGAGCCTCCTGACCAAGGCAACAGGGATCCCCAAAAGGCTGGCTTTTTTTGTTCTGCAGCACCCCAGTGCTTAAGAGTCTGCACAGAAGCTCGCAAAATTCCAACCAATTCCAGGAGTTTTTATCAAAGTCTGGCCCTCCAACCTTGTGACCATGTTACATGGCTGCAGGCTATGAGACCCAACTTTGACTTGCCATTTCTCAGGCCAAAAACACTTGTCTACAAGACCCTGGGAAATCTTGCAGATTTACAAAAAACAGTGGGTGGGGGAATTATCTCTTCCCCCTCCACACTTTTGGAGGGCTGTTGGAGGAGTGGGCTTATTCTTACAAAAGCAATCTTGTGGTTTTATCTCCCCTCTCCTCATGCTCAGCAGAAACAAAAACAAGCCAATTAAGCACCAACATAACTCAAAATAAACTCTAATCTTCTTTGTGTGAGGGAGAAAATCAACATATCTCAACTAACTCCTTGAAATAACAATGGTCTTCTACGTATTTCCATTACACATTGGCACTGAGTGCTTCCTCATCTTCTTGTTTCTTTGGGTCACGTGCTTCCGTGTATCTGGCAACGTGTTTTTCCCCTTTTTATTGGTATTCTCCTCTCTTCTTTGACCGTACTGAAGAGCTTCAGCTACCCTGTCCAAGAACCCCTCATCTTCCCTGATGCATTTCAGTGTAGCGACTCTTCCTCCTTTTCCTTCACTTTCTCCTCCAACAAGGAAACAAGCTTGAATCTTAAGCAGGTGCAGTTTGAGTCCTCTTCAGATAGTAACATAAACATTGCACAAACTTTTCAGGTCACATGATACTCCCCTTGCTCTCTATGTTGCTTGGAGCCTTTCCTGTCAACTCCCCCAGACAAACATTCCTGCAAATCTTCCCAGGTTCCTTGTTCTGGTTGTGAACCACAGTACATCCCCTCTCCTTCCTGTACTGAAAGGAAAAGAAGAAAAAGAAAAGGGCAAAATAAAAAAGTCACTTGACTTCCCCCTTGACTTCCCCTGTCAACCCCCTTACCAAACTCCTGTTTCTTCTCCCTGTTTGCTTCTTGGGTGGAAGAAAAAAAAATCGCCAACATTTTGCAGGGAGACGTCGCTTTCTTCTGAAATGGCCAAATGTATTTTGTTTTTTCTTGCTTTTGAAACTTTCTTATTTGAACCTTCCCCATGTGGGATAAGGTTTTCTCTGAGACTATGCATTGGAATGTACTTCCTGGAATGGCCAGGAGGGACCCTTTGTCATACCACATTGGACAGCGCTGCATTTCTCTCATGACTTTTCAGGAAACATACATTGCAAGGAGTGGCATGAGATTTCTCCAGAGTTCCCCAACATTCACAATTCTTTGAATGCTACGGAAGCAATGTAATTTCAAACTGCAGACCTTTTTGCTTTAAAATATGTTTAAAAGAAAAGGGGAGGGGGAATGGAAACCTTCCAAGCTATCCCATAAAGTTGAGATAAATAGCAACCTTTTCCTTGAAAATGTTAGTGAAATCCTTCTCTTCTGTTAAATCAACAGAAAATTAGCTATATGGAGAGAGAATATTGGGGGGAAATTGGAATAGTGGAGGGAAGCTTTTTAGTCAAACCTTAAAAAGGAAAGTGCAATGTTCATCTAAAAGAAATGTTGCATTTTCCTGCCTTTTCTTTCCATGAAGCAGCACAACCAATTTACAACAAAAAGAACTTTCACACCTCAACCCAAATTGATCTGATTACCATAGTTAGAAATATTATTTAAATTGTAAGGGTATTTTTTTCTGATTGGCTGGTAACAGACTGCGACCTTGAGCAGCGTCCTTCTTCAGTAGCCATAACTGAATTTCGGCTCAATTATGGTTTCCCTCCTAGCTTATGAATTCTTTAGTAGATGGCTTTGATCAATGTTGTTATTTTTCCCTGTGTATTCTGAGGACAGTCACACTGATGCTGCATCCCGCCTAAGGACTTCTCACCTTGCATCTGTTTTCTAACTGGCTCAAAGAAAGCGCTATAATAGAACTGTCACTCTTATTCCACTCCCTAGGCGTCTCATTACTAGTAAAATGCCAGCAACTTGGAAATAATTCAAAGAAGAACTTCAGAATTGATTAAGAAATTGGAAGGATTTCTAGTATATTAATTTCTAGCATACTGAAAGATAAAAAGAGCTAAATGTGGTTGGCTTGAGTAAGGGAAGGGTGAGGAGGTGGGAAGGAGACCATGGGGAATGCCTATTTGTGTTTGAAGGCTATAACTATCAGCGAAGGAGAGAGAGAGATGCCCAGTGGTATCAACTATCTTTTCTAGTTTTACAAACCAATACGTAAAAGGAAGTAGAAATTGACTGTCAGGGACAGAAAATCATCCTTTTATTATTTCCCGGAATATAAAACCCTAAAAGGAAAGCCCATTATGTTTTGTGAAGTTGAATGGGTGGAGGCAGTAATGAATCTTATCACTTTTCCTCCCTACAAATCCTTCTCCCCTGAAAAATCTCTTGAGACAATCATGGGAATCTGTCAAAGATAGAGGGCTGAGATTGCTGGGACAGGTGGAGAACCACCAAAGCTGCAAGTGATTCAAGTTTTCTCCACGCAATTCCAAGCAATCCTTTCTCCAACTGCAGCCTCTTAAAACACAGCTCTCGCCTTTCTGTCCCACTTCTGAGCTTCTTGGGTGCATCTGGCTGACTACTGTGTGAGTCAGAATGCTGGACTAAATAGGCCTATAGCCCGATCCAGCAAAGCTTACAATTGATCCTCTTGAGATAACTTTAAGGAGAAGAGAGGCAGTTGTAGGAGTTAGGAGAAGAAAAGAAAAATATATTGAGAAGTTATCTTCCATTCACCCAACAATTACCATTTTATTTATTTTATTTTTATTTATTTATTTATTTTCTATCCTGCCTTTATTATTTTTATAAATAACTCAAGGTGGCAAACATACGTAATACTCCTTCCTCCTCCTATTTTCCCCACAACAACAACCCTGTGAGGTGAGTTGGGCTGAGAGAGACTGACTGGCCCAAGGTCACCCAGCCGGCTTTCATGCTGAAGGTGGGACTGGAACTCACAGGCTCCTGGTTTCTAGCCCAGCACCTTATTACTTTTCATGCTTATGAGTTAAGGTGGGACTAGAACTTACAGTCTCCTAGTTTCTAGCCTGGTGCCCTAACCACCACACCAGTCTGGCTCTCTTATTTTAACTATGAGGCTGAAGATGACCACAAGCAGTTTGATTTGAAAGCAAGCATTCTTTCTACATTTTTAAAACAATTGTTAAATTTATTTCCCACTTTTCATTCAGGAGTTCAAAGTGATGTACATAATGCTCTCTCCTCCAGTGTTTCCTCAAAATAACCTGACTCTGAGAAGGTTGGGCAGAGAGGAAAAAAAATGGCCTAGAATTGCTTAATTGGGCAATCATGAAATTTTACCTATTCTGGCTGAATAGATTTGAAGTCTCAGCCATGGAAGTGTCGAACTATCTGTGGTAGTAGCCACATAGTCTAGACTCCTATGCACTTACTTTAGTCCTCTTACATACTTATCTCAGAATAAAAACGTGCATAGAATCACAGCTTTCTAATTATTTTGGAAACTGACTGGAACAACCTGCTAGAACTTCATAATGAAAAACAAAGATAATTCCTAATTCAGTCTTATGACGTGTGTGCTTTCCAGTAACTCTAAACATTGAGATCAGCATTTTCATCTATATATTATTGTGTCCTGATATTTAGAAATGCCCATGAGGATGTTAATGGCTGTCGATGGCCAATCTTGAAATTTTCATATGCCTGCATTTTAATGTGTATCATATAAACTGGCCCTAAATGCTAAAATGTTTAGAATCAATATCTGTTAGTATTTTTTTTTCCCCTTCCAGTGCAGCTTTGCTTATTTCCACAATATTGTAAGTTCTTCAGTGCAGCTTTTTTTAGTGGCTTTATTATTCATTTTGCACTCTTGAAATCCTGTATGAATCTGCTCAGACATATTACTGAGCATAATGGGACTTATTTCCTATATATGGATTGCAGACTAAAGCATTGTCTGATTTTACAAGGGACACGATTGTGAATAGAGTCCCCTTCCCTACTCCTCTGGATCTCCTTGGGATGTAGGGGAAGAAAGGAAATAACCCTTGCATGAAAGGAAGTTCATTCACTATGGCCCGTTGAATGATTTTGGAACAGCTGTGTTGCTACAGCCCCTGAGAATCCATATTCCGAGGTTTCTCAGCCAGGGTTCCATGGCACCCGAGGGTTCTGCAAGAGGTCACTAGGGGTTCCCTTGGAGATCACGGTTTATTTAAAAAATTATTTCAAATTCAGGCAACTTGACATTAAAGACATAAGTTTCATTCTTTATTTTTAGTTTAAGAACACTGTTAATTCATATATACAGGCCTACCCATGAAACGGATACAATAATATTGTAACTCCTGGCCTATATTTGAGCCCGAATGTGCAGGGGTTCCTCGAGGCCTGAGAAATATTTCAGGGGTTCCTCCAGGGTCAAAAGGTTGAGAAAGGCTGCCATATTCTTTAGCCCCATCCTTAAAGAGTCAGTTGAGAGGAAAAGAAGTTTTTATATTACAGGGAACAAGGCAGTATCCTTCTACTCTGTAGAGTTGCTCTGCTCCTGATAGAGCTGGGGCAACCCTGCCCAATCATGTGCCCTTTCCACATGTGGGGCAAGGGCTACACTGGGAATTATGGGACTTGTAGTCCAACAGATCGGCTGTACTAATGGTACACTTGGTATTACCAGTAAGTTATTCCTGCATATACTTTCTCATTGGCTGTCTTTGTACTATGGCTTGGCCTTAAGAGGTTGAGAGCAGTGACTTTCAGGTTCATATTTCCATTTCTCTTCTTTCCATCCTGCCATTTCTCATTCAGTGCGATGCTTTCATATTTGAACAATGTGGCTAACTGTGGGAGATTATTTGGAGTTAAAAACTCTCTTGTGCTGTGAGGCACATGTTTCCATGGGACACTGATCCTACCTTAACCCAGCTGAAAATTGTTGTATGAACAAAGCAGTATTTTCTCAGTGCAGTAAAAATCTACCAAATATTTTTATACCTATTTTAGAAACACTGTGACTTTAAAAAGATAGTTAATGGAGTACTTTCTTCAACTCCGGAAGCAATTCTTACTGTATATAATAGAGGGAGAGCTGTGAGTCTATGGTAACCAGAAATCAAAAGGAGTCTTGCAGCAACCTTTATGCCTTTTAACAAAATTGTGCTTATGCCTTTGAATAAAATCTGTTGGTCAGAAAATGTGCTACCAGATTCCTTCTGATTACTGCATATAGATTATTTTTGCAAAATGTATCAAGCATTTTTAATAATGAAACACCAAAACGAACACTGGGCGCTACTCTGCTATATAAAAAAAAACCTCTTGGAAGACTTGTATTTAATCTCACTAAACCCATGTCAACATTTTCATTGTTCTGGGTTTTGGTTTTAGTTTCTTTATTCATGGCTCATCAAAATAGATTCACTTCTTTGTTGTTGCATGTCTTTTTTTTTACTGCTTTTCTTCAGGCAGCAGCTTGACACGTTCTAGTGAACTCTGCCACGCAATTTTATCTGCATTTATATTAATGTCACCTGAACAGCAAGCATCCATCTTAATCCTGCCTCTCTTGTTTTCTTAAATCAGCACAGCCTTTTGAATTTTTGGGAATTGTGCCTCACTGATTCCAGATGTTGAATACATTCTGTGAATCCCATAACAATAGTCATGTATCATTTAATTTGCATAGCATGGCAGCTCTTTAGGATGGGTGTTTGGATATGTACATTTATTCTCTTCACTTCTGGAAGTCAGGGGAAACCAATTTCCTGACAACAAAGAGAAAGGGGACTCATTTTGCTTTGCACATTTCTCTTTACCAAGTTACCCTGGAGAAATCATTCACACATTTTAAACAACGGTGTTAAAAAAAAGTTGAGCTCTCAAAAAATGGAACAGCATCAGACTTGTACACTGTTGATTACTGTGAGTCATAGTTTTCTGTGAGGAAGAAAGAGATTTTAAATATTTTCTACAGTGAGTAAGAAGCTTAGACAGTATTTAGATTTTGATACTATAAGGTAAAAATGTTCTGGGAAATAAATACAGGCAGTTATTTTTAAAATCTATCAGTTTCATTGTTGAAAAATGTTCTTGTTTTCCATTTATCTTCAAGCTGAAGCTCATAAATGCCTAGCATGCATCCTTGGAAAAATTTCAGACTCAAGCATCTGGTAGGATCCACCAGTGCTTCTGTTTGTTCCAGCTGTCTTGCTAAGTCCACACTAGGCAGTTGTCTGCTATTTGCTTTTCTCACATAGATGTTCTAGACCAAGGTTTCTCGACCAGGTTTCTGTGGAACCTTAGGGTTCCATGAGAGGTCACTAGGGGTTCCTTGGGAGATCACAATTTATTTAAAAAATTATTTCAAATTCGGGCAACTTCGCATTAAAGAGGTAAGTTTCATTCTTTATTTTTAGTTTAAGAACACCGTTGATGCCTGTAATACAGGCCTACCCATGAAATGAATGTAATAATTTTGTAACTTCTAGCCTATATTTGAGCCTGAATGTGCAGGGGTTCCCCAAGGCCTGAAAAATATTTCAAGGGTTCCTTCTGGTTCAAAAGGTTGAGAAAGGTTCTTATAGACCATCCATTATAGTCCTGCTCTGTGAAGGCTGAAGTTGGCGAGGACAGAAGCAAAGTGCCTGAGATCAGGCAAGACCATTGTCAAAACATGGTGCAGGCTCCCTCCACGTTGAAGTCCAAGAGATGAGTGACAAGAAGTCCATTCCAATAGAAGGGCAGCAGTCAGAAATGTAAGATTCAAACCCAGGAGCTGTTATAAATAGAAAGTTTGACTGGATGATTATGAGATAGCTATATTATTCATCATCGGGGTTTCTTGTATCTGTAATAAAAGAACTCCTTTATCCAAGCCATGACTCTCCTGCTTCTGGCTCCTGCGTGCTGTTTAGTTCTAGAGACATTTATTGCTGAGCTGTGGGTAGAGCTCTGACCCTGGGGCACTCCCATTATTGATGTCATCAACTAAGTGGATACTATGGGGGTAAATACAAGAGGGCACATGGGGGCAAGTAAATCATTCTTCACTGCAACCCCCATGAACATATACTCAGGTTCAAAAAGCTTCCCCACCCCCATGAAGAAAGAGTAACTATAATAGTGCGAGCTGCACTGGGTACCAGTTTGCTTCCAGGTCCAATTCAAGGTGTTGGTTATCACCTTTAAAGCCCTACATGACATGGGACCAGGCTACCTGAGGGACCACCTCTTCCCCATTACATCTACCTGCCCCACCCGATCCTACAGAAAGGGCATGCTGAGGACCCTGTCAGTAAGAGAATTCCATCTAGCGTGGTCCAGGAGGTGGGCCTTCTCTGCAGTAGCTCCCGCCCTCTGGAACATCTTGCCCCTGGAGGTGAGGCTAGCCCCATCGCTCCTGGCCTTTCGGAGGAACTTGAAGACCTGGCTCTGCCACCTGGCCTGGAGCAGGGAGGAGAAGAGTCATGCCTGAGGTTGGCTAGTGCCTTGAAGTACCCATTCCACGCAAAGACTGAATGAGATCACAGCCATCTGAACTTTACTTTTATTTATATTATTAACGATATGTAATTTTATAATGCATTTTATATATTTATTGTTTTGCTGAGTATTTTGTTGTAAACCACCCAGAGTCCCTCCAGTGGGAGGAGATGGGTGGTGACAAATTTGATAAATAAATAAATAAAATAGATAATCTTATGGAAAAAAACAATGATACATAGGGCAGGCACAATGTGACATTCAGAGGGATTTCTCCTCATATGTCTGCCCTCCATCTGGCAACTCCTATTTCCTCCCAAATCAGTTCTGGAAGGTCACCTAATCTATTGGAGCAAATTTGGTAGCCCAGAAGAGAGGGGAGTGAATTCTGCTAGTGGAAGCCATTCCATCAGTGTGACTGAATTTACCACATCATGTGTCATGAGTGCCGTTGAGCTGAAGACATCAGCACAACGGCACAAATGACAATAACGAGGAAACAGAGGAAGGGGCTCAAGATAAGCATAGCACGCACAACAAAAACCACAGACCCTAGCTGGAGCATGCAGCCATCAAAACACAAAAGAGAGAGAGGAAAGGACAAAGGATAGGCGGATCGCGAGGCACACCCAAGCTGTTAGCACAAGCGCAACGGAGATCGCCCAGCTGACAGCAATCACCGGCTGAATGAGGAAACCGATGATGGGCGATCCCGGGGCACCCGCTGGGGCCTCGCAACCCTTCACCTACCGGCAAGACAGCATGCAGGACAAAGGGGGGATGACGTAACCCAGGGTGAGGGGGCGCTGACCGGCGCGGGGTATTTAAACCCCGCACCGGCGCGCTCTCCTCACTCTCAGCTTTTTTTTCGCAACTGTTACTACGTAAAGAAATAAACCTGAACCTGCTCTCGCATGAATCAGCGTCAGTGTTTTACTCTGCGGTAGGCAGTGCATGACATCATGCTAGAAAAGTGGAAGATTAAAATGGGGTTGATCGTTTATGGTTCAGATGTTGTCGGAGCCCAACTATTGTTTCCATGTGTCATATGAACCAGGCTATCACATGAATCCATGATATGCTTTGGGCAGAAAATGTTCTGTGCATATAGCAATTTTATTTTGTTAACCCAGGTTTAGAACGTTGTATGAATCCAGTCTTATTTGTTTAATCATAAATGCATTTTGATTCTCACAGATTCAAAAAGGGGTATAAAAATGGAAATTAAAATGACTTTTTTTTTTTTTTACAAAGGTAGAAGAAAGCTCCCTGAAAAGATTTCATTGAACAATCCAGTTCTATACTGTTTTTTTTTTTACAATCAAGTTCTTCTTAATGGAGTGTAATGGAGCTTAATACCATGCTAAATATGGATGGGATTGCCAGGTTATACTTTGGGGCTAACTATACAAGTTTGTATATTTATAAAAATATGTACATTTTAAATAAAACTGAAATTCTAAATATCCCTATGGATACTATAGTTATATGGAAAGGATCTATCAGGGTTGTTCTGCTGTGACCTCCATACATGTAACAGGGTTGTATAGTATTTACATGCATATGTTTTTAAATATAGTTTCTATGTACATCTAAGATCATACATATGGAAGCCTATATACCTTTACTGTAGATACTGTATAAAGGTGTAAGCTTTGTGCAGCCATGACTCTTAAGCATGTAGAACTTAGATCCCAATGACACGTGCCAAAATCAGCCCTTTCTTTGGATGGCAGAGCATATGGTACAAAGACAGTGATGCAACCTACAGCCAAGTTTTTTAATCCATGATGTTGTGTTTGTTTCATTAAAAAAAATGATTGCAGCATATTTTTAAAAAAATAACACAAAAATCTCACTAAATTGTCACAATTAGATTTAATAATCTTTCAGAAAATCTCATATAGCCTCACACGGGACTGTTGAGACCCTGTTTAAAATGGCTGAAAGATATCTCAAAAAATAGGGATGATCATCAAAATCTTATAAGATCCAGTAGTCTTAAGAGTTTAGAGCAAAGGGGGAAGTTGGGGGAAAGCCAAGTACAAACCTGTTGTTTTATCTTGGACTTTTTTTCTACTTAGTTTCAAAATATTTGCACATTTGAAGTTCCCCAGAATTCCAATAATGAACTTTAGAAGGCTCAGTATCTGCCATAATTCATCCAATTGAATACTGCAGGGTATACTCTATGTTTAATATCCAATAGATCTTTCCCCCCATGCTATGAAGTACCTCTCATTCCTACAGCAGCTTTTGAGTAAGTTACAGTGACTGATGAAAGATCTTGGGTATGGGTTCCATCAGCTTCTATTTAAACTGGCCAAAAAGGCTATTTAGCAAGTTCAGATCACAGGCAGCAATTAACTATAAAATGCCAGTAACAGTAGTTGCTATAGTTTTACAATCCATTGACTGACTGACTGACTGACTGACTGACTGACTGACTGACTGACTGACTGACTGACTGACTGGGTGCCATCAAGTTCTTTTTGACTCCTAGCAACCATGTAGATAGATTTTCACCTTGATGATCTATCCCTGATCTGTTCTTTCAAGTCTCCCAACAGTGCACTCATTGCCACTGTAACTGAGTCCATCCATCTTGCTGCTGGTTGTCTTCTTCTCTTTCCTTCCACCTTTCTCTGCATTAGAGCCTTTTCTAGAGAGAGCTGGGTCTTCACATAATGTGTCCAAAGTAGGATAATATGAGCCTGGTCATTTGTACCTTGAGTAAGAACTCTGGGTTGATTTGTTCAATGATCCACTGGTTTGTTTTCATGATCCATGGTATTCTCAGGAGTCATCTCCAACACCAAATTTCAAAGGCATCAATATTCTTCCTATCCTGTTTCTTCGAAGTCCAACTTTCACTTCCATAGAGTGTCACAGGGAATACCATGGCGTGTATGATTCTGGTCTTTGTAGGTATAGACACATCATGGCATTTGAAGATCTTTTCCAAGGCCTTCATGGCTGCTCTACCAAGTGCTAGTCTGTGGTGTATTTCTTGACTGCTTGTTCCTTTACTGTTGATGGCTGATCCTAAAAGGCAGAAGCTCTCCACCTAGCAGAAGATTAAACCTAACAGGCCCACTTGAAAAGAAGAACTGGAATTATTGGTAATAGTGGTCAGAGATAGGCATATTTGCTATTTCCACCCTCTGTCTTGTCATCTTGGTAACTAAACATATCAAAATTCTTATTAATACTTTTAAAAATCATCTAAAGCCAATCGGATGGTAATGCAATGTTCACATGGTTATGCACAACCCTGCAAAAAGAAAGCACTTAAGTCTCATAGAATATAGATGGAGTTGCTATGTTTTCCAGATGGAAGATTATGACTCAAAAGGCATCAAATAATTGTTTCACTTTTTCTTATTAATGGATATTTGCATGTTCCTTTTTCTGTGGGTCAAAAAATTGCAGAAATGGTAAGGAAAATAGAAGGGTTACAAATGGATTTGACAATGTTGGGGGTCTTATAATATTCTATGAATAAAGAAAAGTGATTGCACAATCAAAACCTTGTCCTAAAGTACCCCTGAATATATATCATAGGATTGCCCTATTAGTATAATTTACCTGTTATTAAAAAATAAGCAAATTATTCTTTGCAAACCATTGTCCAGGTCAATCCTAAATATGTTTACTTGGAAATAAATCCCGCTAAGTGCAATAGATTGTTGTCCCTGCAGTGTGTCCTAAGAAGTGCTTGTTTAAAATTTACATGAACTGAATTATTACATTAAAGCCATGATGAAAGCTTTCTGCATGCTGCATAGATACTGTAGGTGGAACAGCAGGTGTGCAGTTTTTTTGTTCAACCTCTGTGGTGTTTGGTTTCTTTATTTTTGTTTATTGTCTTGCTGCTTCTACAGAGGGTGTAGGTTATCAGTAGCATGGGAACCTTGATTCATTCTTTGAGTTCTCTGTTCATTTAGATTATGACAGATCCCTACAACTGCAATAAAGAACACACCTGCTAAGGTCTTCAGAAGCTTTATAGAAAGGTGGCAATCTATGTTGTTCTAATTTTGATGGAACTGATTAAAAGAGATAGATGGAGTTTTCAAAGCCAGCTATTTATTTTAATGCCAAGACTCTGAACTGTGTGTAAAGATCTCATAGTGGCAGCTGGTTTAACTGTTGTGTGTGTTAAGTCCATGAACAATATCTGCCTTAAGACTTCCATCCAGGATTCTTTTGTGATTGTATCATCCTTTCTTTAAAATCCCTTCAGATGGTTCCCCTTTCAAATTACTGTGGATGACCTTAACGTTAACATCTCTCCCACCTAAGCTATATCAAATCAAGCCATCAAAACCAATTAACTCCATCCAGTTCCAACATGAAATAGCCATTAGTTTTGTTCTTACACATGCATGCACACAGACACACACAACTATAACTTTTTTTAATTATCTTGTCTAAGATAATACACTTATTTCTATCCATATTTAGTATTTAAAAATACTGTATTATCTGTGTGCTAAGTGGCCCCTCTATATTCTCTTTTGTGTTTGATTTTTTTTTCCAGGTTAATAGTTTTGAAAGGAAAACTGCTTTGAAAAGTCCATCCAACTCTTTTAATCAATTCCATCACAATTAGGAGCAAAAAACAAAAGCAGTAGATGAGTGGATTTGCAAGATTCACCAAAGTAGATGCCAGGCTGAACCAAGTATGTTGATGTCCATCTTTGACAGACACACACACACACACACACACGGAAAATTAAAGTGTGTAAGTAGTTGCAAATTTCCTGGGGGAAAAGAGAATCCTTAACATGCATTTCCTTTGTATAGTTCCTCCAAAGCAGGTTTTTTAAATGTGAAATTTAAAGGATCTTTTTATCCAAAAATATGCCAGCTCCACACTTTTTGCAAAGCTAAATGGCAGCTGATCCTTAAAAGCATGGTCAAGATTGCGCAGTCCCACTCCCATTATTGGTTCTTGATCATTCAACCTTTTTTCCCCTTGATCTTTCCCTACACAGTCAGCATTTGCTATTCCCTTGCCTTTTCCCCCCTTCCTTACACAGCATCAGCAAAGAGAGAAATAGGTTTCTTGGGAATTCACAACAAAAACAATGTACATTAAATTAAGTTGTGTAAAGAAACTCCATATGCTACAGATAGTTGCAAATGTTTCTGAACACTGATTGTGTGGAGAAAACCTGCAGCACCTAGAAATGTTGCAGATAAGATTTGGGCAATAATTTGCCAAGTGGACTTTAATTTTCTTAAGGGGTGGATGGGAAAAAGGAAATAGCTCACTTGTGAAATATTGGTTCAGTTATAACATAATTTTTATTAAGCCTGGTTTGATTAAAGAAAATAACCTATTCCCAGACTCCTTTACTTTTAGTTGCATTCAGTCCTCAAAGTTCTCATCAGAAAGAATCTTCCTCTTTATCTCATGTATGTGCTACATGTTATATACATGCACATGTACATATGCAATTGGAGTCTTTAGATTTTTAAAACACTGAATTTCCATGCCCTGCCCACTCACGATTATGATCTAGAAGAAAACTAGACACATCAGAAACAGTGAGTAGAGATAGAAAGTAGAGAAGAAGGAGTAGCTGATAGTGCCATAAATGAAGAAGCATCTTTTAAAGGGACATTTAGACCAGCTGAAGAAGCTAGGGGGAATATCATAAGATCAAGTCCCAAGGACTGGAAGAAACAGCCTTATGAAGGAATAGAGAAGATAATCAAAATACAGATCCATCTTCCTGCTTGTTGATTTTATATGTGATTAGTTTTGGATTGAATCAGAATGGCCTTACAGATATGCTACCTCCTATGCTTCAATTATTTTTCCCAGTGCTTATTTTTTTAATATATTTTGAAGATGTGTTTCTCTTCTAAAAAGAAGCAGCTTTTCCCCCCTTTTTTTCCTTTTAAAATGGCAGCTATAATAACTGTAATACAGGTAGCCTCGCTTAACAACTGTTCTTTTAGCGACCGACCAGAGTTACGATGGCACTAACAGCTGACTTATGACCATTCCTCGCATTTACAACCATCACAGCATCCTCATAGTCACATGATTGCAATTTGGGCACGTGGCAACCGTGCATTTATGACAGTTGCAGCTTCCTGTGGTCACGTGACCATTTTCGACCTTCCCAGCCAGCTTCCAATAAGTAAAATCAATAGGGAACCACATGATTCGCTTAATGGTCATGTGGTTCACTTAACCATGTGATTTGCTTAACGGACACTGCAAAAATGGTCACAAAATCCAGTCCAGATTCGCTTAATGACTGCATTGCTTAGCAACCTAAATTCTGATCCCAATTGTGTTGTTAAGCGAGGTCTACCTGTATAGTACTCAGTGATAATAGCTACAATCTCAGTGATAATATAATACAATCTATAGTAGCATAATTCTAGTCATCTTGTGTTTTCTGGTCTGGGCAGCCTCAAAGGGCTGATACTTATTTCTTTCCTGCCAAAATAGAGGGACTGGACCTGGAAGAGCCCAGCTTGCTTTCTTTTCACTATCATATCATGATCGGTTGGTTGAGAGCCATGCTAGAAAAACACATCTTTGGGGGAAAATGGTGGCCCACACAGCTGTTTTCAGTTCCTTGTGGTATGGCGTTTGAAACATAGCATCAAAAATACAAATCTAAAGGAGAATGAGAGAAATACCACCTACTTGAACCTCCAGAAACTTATCAATAAATTATCTCTTTCACTCTTACACACACACATACACACACACAGAGTAGTTAATCTAGGTTTTGTACAAACAGCAATTTCCCAATCGCTCTACATTGTTAATAAATTCGTGAGAGGCCCTGAATGACTTGGAGGTAGCATCACATGAATTTTAAAAAATCTGCCTTCATATATTCTATAGTTAGACTAGATTTCAGCCATCAACTTCTGCACGTGTTTGCCAAAACAAGAGCAACAAACAGTACGAGGTGTTGTAAACAATGGACTGAGTGAATTTATTTATATATTTAGTAAAATTTGTATGGAAACAATTATAATAATGTGAAAAAAGAGCTCCTTTTTGCAGATAATTAAATGCTAACAATACTAACTTGTTAACAATATCCTGTAATTCAGAGTTTGATATTTAAGCAAAGGAGATGAATGTCAAAGCAGGAAGTAAATGAAAAGGGAATATCAAATATATCTTTTTAAAAATGGAAGAAGCAATTATTTCCCTTGAGTGGATCATTCTTAAAGTGACATCTTAACTCCAGGCTCATTATTTTAAAGAAAAATGTAAGTGCTGGAATTTAATGGCACAAATATAGACCTAATAAGTTTTAAGGAAATCCATTAAAGATGAAGGATTAAAAGAATTTAACACATTTATATTTTATAGAAAGAAATTGCAAATGAATAACACATTCCTCTCCAAAAGAGAGAACACAGTAGACCAGCCTTTCTCAACCTTTTGACCCTGGGGGAACCCTTGAAATATTTTTCAGACCTCAGGGAACCCCTGCACATTCAGGCTCAAATATAGGTCAGAAGTTACAAATTTATTATATTCGTTTCATGGGTAGGCCTGTATATATGCACTAACAGTGTTCTTAAACTAAAAATAATGAAACTTACCTCTTCAATATCAAGTTGCCCAAATTTGAAATAATTTTTAAAATTTAATTGTGATCTCCCAGGGAACCCCTAGTGACCTCTCACGGAACCCTGTGGTTCTACCGAACCCTGGTTGAGAAACCCTACAATAGGCTTATTTTTTTTTTTAAAAAGTCTGATATTGTCCTAACAGCCAGGAAACACGCTGAGACAAGGAACTGGTCTCTAATGTTTATTGCTAGTACATAACAGGAATCCTAACAAACTGAAGAAGCGTGGGAAAAACCCAGCCATATAAACCCCAAAGGTTAAGGCGGTCCCGATCTGTGTCTCTTTGAATGGCTGACCAATTCCTCAGTGCTACGCATGCGCTTGACAGTCTGGATGGGAGCCCCCTGCTCGCCATCCTTACTCATGACAGATATTTAGTCTTAGGAATAGTGTTTTCTGGAATACCGAATACTACATCAAAAGAGCTGGGTTAGCAGGCACACGGACACAAGAATCAGCTGGGTTAAAGAACAGATAATAATGATATACCAAATGGTTCCATATAACTTGTGGGTTTATAGGACCTAAAGATGCCATCTGATCAATGATGCTTATCAATCTTAACCTGAAGTCTTCTTCAAGTCAAGCTTGACTCCTGATAACTTTATGGAAATATTTATTTAATTTCCTTGGCAACAGTATAGCTTTTTAAAAACTTTCTACAGGTAGTCCTCACTTAACAACCATTCTTTTAGTGATGGTTCAGACTTACGATGGTGCTGGAAAAACTGAATTACGACCAGTCCTCATACTTACAACCATTGCAGTGTCCCCACAGTGATGTGATCACGATTTGGGCACTTGGCAACTGGTTTGCATTTATGACCACTGCAGCATCCTGTGGTCATGTGATTGCCATTTTTTACCTTCCTGGCTGGTTTCTGGCAAGCAAAATCAATGGGGGAAGCTCATGATTCACTTAATGACCATGTGGTTCACTTAATACCCACAGTGATTCACTTAACAACCACTGCAAAAAGGTCATAAAATGTTAAGGTTTCCCTACTAACAGATTAAGCTACTATTATACCTAATCATTTGGCCGGGTGAAAGGTTGCAAGTGATTGTCTCCTCTCACGTGCTTCATGCAAAATAGCCTGGGGGGAGGACCTGCCCGGACTTGTTCTCACTTCTTCTTTTTCTCTCTGCTGGAAATGTAGCTCAGCAAGGCTTGCTCCAAAAAGGGAGCTAGGTCCTTTAAATGTTTTGCTTTTGTTTTTGTTTTCTGTAAATAAATTATTTTTATAGAAATGCTTGGTGTGTGACTTTTTTGACCTCTCCTGGGCTAAAGGCTTTCCAGCATTCTGCAACAGGTTATGTGCCCAGTAAACAACGCAGTAAAACCCAGAGAGAAAAGAGAGGTCAGCTTCACACCTCGTGCACAATTTAAAGGCAGGTAGCAAAGACCTGTGAAGATTTTCTTTGGAGCCACCTGGAGATTTTCCAGCAACTGCCGGTCTGCAGGACTTAGAAGCTAGCTGAGGTGACTTGCAAAAGAAGGAAGAAGCCATGGCTACCTCCCAGCCCTCAGCAATGCCTCTGGAGCGCCTATCAGAGACCAACTATTTGAATTGGGCCCTGAAGATGGAGATGTATCTTCGCAGAGAGAATCTTTGGCTGCAAATTGGTGAGCAAACCCCCCAAAATCCCAATGCTGAATGGCTGAGTCAGGATGAGCGGGCTAGAGCCACCATTATCCTGGGAGTTGAGGACAATCAGCTAGTCCACGTGCGAGGCATGCAGTCTGCAAAGCAACTTTGGGACGCTTTGAGAGACTTATATGTAAAGGCAACAGCAGGGAGTAAAGTTACTCTGACGAAAAAGCTGTACAGAGCCTACCTTGCAGAAGGAGATAGCCTTCCTGAGCACCTGCATTATATTCAGCAGCTGTTTGTTGAGTTGCAGGAGAGAGGAATGGAATTTACACCTCTCACAAAATCCTATATCCTCCTGTCCTCACTAAATGAAACGTGGGACACGCTGATTTGTACCCTGGAGGCTATGCCTGAAGCAGACCTCACCCCATCGTATGTTACACAGCGCTTACTCGCTGAATGGGAGAAGAGAGAGGAAAGATCCCCCCCCATCTCTTCTGGAAAGCTGCAAGACCAGAAAATGAGGGAAAAGAAGGGAAAGGAACCTGAGGCCACAGCACTAGCCAGCCAGCGATGCTTCACTTGTGGTTCAGCTGGACATTTGCAAAGAGACTGTGCCATGAGACCCAAGAGTAGAAAGACAGAGCAGAAGAACACAAGGGCAACACAGAAGAAGGCTCTTCAGACAACCCAAATTGCACAGGTTGCTGAGAAGGGTAATTCTGATGTATGGGTGTTAGATTCTGGGGCCAGTTGTCATTTATGTAATTGTAAAAGCTCTTTTGTGTCACTGTCTAAAACTGAAAGACAAAGTGTATCTTTGGCTGATGGGTCTGTGACCAAAATTATGGGACAAGGTGACTTGTATTTATCCTGCTTAGGAGAAACTGTAAAAGGTGTGTTGTATGTGCCAAATTTACAATCAAACCTTTTATCTGTGGCACAATTGGCTGCAACAGGGTATATCATAACATTTAAGAAAAATGGTTGTGAGATACGAAAAAATGGGAAATTGTGTGCTACTGGTATGTTAAAAGACTCCTTGTACATTGTGCAAAATGCAAGGAAGCCAAGCTGCAAGGCTGCAGTTGGCAACACACCATATCATGACCAATGTGTACACCTGATGCACAGGAGATTTGGTCATGCTAATATCAAGTATATAGCACAAATGCCACAGCTGTGTGCTGACCTAAAGATAAAACCCTGTGATAAATACTTAGATTGTGTAGTTTGCAAAGAATGCAAAACACTAAAAGCTCCTGTGAGTAAGCACAGTGACAGAGTTACAACTAGACCTTTGGAAATTGTACACTCTGATATTATTGGTCCTTTTGCTCCAAGTCTTGGACAAGCAAGGTATGCAATGACCATCATTGATGATTTCTCAAGATACACATTTATCTACATCTTAAAACATAAAGATGAGGCATTTGAGAAATTTAAAAGTTTTGTGACATGGGCAAATGGAAAATTCCCTAGGCCTGTATCTGCACTCCAATGTGATAGAGGAGGAGAATACCTTTCTCACAAATTCAGAAGGTTCCTAGTGGAAAAGGGGATAGAACAAATTCTTTCTAACCCGTACACCCCTCAGCAAAATGGTGTTGCTGAAAGAAAGGGCAGGACCTTGCAAAATGCGATGGAATGCATGTTAAAAGATTCACGATTATGTTTTAAGTTCTGGGGAGAAGCTATATCGACTGCTTGTTATGTTCAGAACAGGTTGTATAACTCTATGATTCAGGACACTCCATTCCATTTGTTTTATGGTGTGAAACCAAAGGTAAGCCATCTTAGAGTGTTTGGTAGCACTGCATGGGTTCACATTCCAAAACAGCAGAGAAGGAAAGGAGGCCCCACAACAAAGAAAGCCATCTTTGTTGGCTATGAACAAAGCCAGAGGAGCTACAGGTTCATAATGGGAGAGAAATTAATAATTAGCAAAAGCGCTTCTTTTGCTGAACAAAACTGGGGGAGATTAAATTCTAGCTCTCCAGTTGAACTGACCACCACAAGAGAACAGCAAGGACTTGCTGATGGTGATCTTTTGCCTGATGAGGACATTAAACCAGAAAAGCAAATTGAAGATCTGTCTGATGAGATAGATGCTTCTCAGGAAAGTGATAGGAGTCAAAATTTAAGCCCTATATTACCTCGCAGATCTCAGAGGAGTAATAAAGGCGTTCCTCCATCACGTTTTCAGGCTGAAACAGTAAAGGCTTTTCACATATTCACAGAACCTGAGTCTTTAGAACAAGTGAATGCTTTACCACCTGAGATTGCACAAAATTGGCATTCTGCCATGCAACAGGAGTTAGCATCCTTGAAAGAAAAAGCCTTGGAGTTGTGACCAATTACCTAGGTTTGGAAAAACACAGGAAGAAGAATGGTAGCTTTCTGTTAAACCAAAGGGGAGATAATGGTAATGTGAATGGAAAGACATATAAAGTCAGAGAAGATTGGTTTGCATCTTAATCTGTAGTGTAAAAAGGGGAGTGTTAAGGTTTCCCTACTAACAGATTAAGCTACTATTATACCTAATCATTTGGCCGGGTGAAAGGTTGCAAGTGATTGTCTCCTCTCACGTGCTTCATGCAAAATAGCCTGGGGGGAGGACCTGCCCGGACTTGTTCTCACTTCTTCTTTTTCTCTCTGCTGGAAATGTAGCTCAGCAAGGCTTGCTCCAAAAAGGGAGCTAGGTCCTTTAAATGTTTTGCTTTTGTTTTTGTTTTCTGTAAATAAATTATTTTTATAGAAATGCTTGGTGTGTGACTTTTTTGACCTCTCCTGGGCTAAAGGCTTTCCCAGCATTCTGCAACATAAAATTGGGTCAGATTTGCTTAATGACCACTTTGCTTAGCAACCAAAATTCTGGTCCTAATTGTGGTCATTAAACGAGGACTACCTGTAGAGTAGCCTACAGCTCTGATATTTCCTAGTGATTTCCCATCCAAGAACTAACCAAGTCCAGTGTTGCTTAGCTTCTGAATTCAGACAAGGCCAGTCAGGTGCTGAGACAATTAATTTTACTCTGTAATTAGTAATATAACAAACATTGAGCTGATGTCCTGTTCTTGTGGCCATCCAATTACCCTTCACCACAGAGGTTGCAACTAGTAGCTGTTGTTAGCACATGTTCAGAATCACAATTACCTTAACTTTATACAGTTCTGATCAGAACATGACAGTCTTGTAATGCCCATGGTGCAAGCATACATGAACACTGTGTCAAGTGTTGATGCTTGCATATCAGAAAAGTAGAATTAGAGAAAAAGTGGCAAAGGGTAACAAGAATTATCAGAGACTAGACTAACTGCCTTGCAAAGAAGGATTACAGTGGTGGGAAATTTTTAGTGTAGAAAAAAAATAAGATGAGAAAATGGAAACACAACCGAGGTTTGTAAAATTAAGCATGGTGCACTGAAACCTGAGAGATTGCCCTGGGTTTATTCCATTTAGTACCCAGGGTCATCTGATAAACTCAGATAGGGAGAGATTTAGGATGGAAGAAAGGAAGTAATTATTTACAAAGCATCTTTCATAAAGAACTCACTACCACAAGTTATGGTGACACCTATTGACTTAGAAAGCTTTATAGGGGATTGGACCAATTTATAGAGATTTAGATTCCTGGGTCCTGTTCTGGTCTAGCATTTTGGTTTTTGAGATTTAAAGCATATTTCATGGTAATAGGCTGTCACATATTTGTTTCACTAAGCTACATTTTAGTTTGTGGCCTTTATATATTCTTAAGAACAAGCATGAAATCCTTAAAGAGACTTAGCCTACATGGTTTCAGAAATCTAATACATACATTCTAGTCATGATGACCGCTGTCAATGGGAGATGGCTGGTTCCCATATGTGCAGTTTAAGGTCTCTCCAGGATTAGCTGGAACAAAATGCTAGACTAGGTGGCCTCTTGGTCTGATCCAATAGGATTTCTTTTGCTTTCTTATTGCATATAAACAATATGTAATATATAGTTTATAGAAAATTTGAAGATTGTGAGCATATCCCAATTAATCATAGTATGACAGAATTTTCCAAATATGAACGTGTAAGTTTGTTTGCTATCTATTATATTTAATGCTAAGAGCTTGGCATAATTCCACTTCAACTGAAAAATAAAACTGTGCAAATAAAAGCTAAATAATTTATACATCTTGAATACTGAAGTGGCGAACTACTCCTTAAGTCCTGCATTTCATAGCTCCTTTTTCATGCCTGAGTTGATTTGTCTTATACACCAAGGGACCTCTATAAAGCACGCAAGTCATCCAGTATTTAAAACATTTTAAAGTAGTGTGGATCACAAGATTTGGTTCAAAATCCAATTTTAGGAATTAGAAAACAACCTAATTTTATTCTGACCAAGTTGGAGTCTAACCAAATTGACTTGGGGCCAAATTTGATCTGGAAATTATAATGGCAAATACAAAATGGCTGTTTGTGTGTGTGTAAAATCTGGAACGATAGCCTTTTTCTGAGGACCACTGTAAGGCTGGTCAAATTTCTATGATATATGTGTCGGCTGTTTCCAAAGTTCTAGAACTTTATAGCACAGATTCAAAGCTTTTCTGAGCCAGCTGTTCCTTTGGGATATATAAGTTAAAACCTGCCCTGTTATGAGGACATAGAGCAGTGACAATAGCATTTGTTACAGTTTTAGGGCAATGAAAATAACACCATGCCGATTGTCATGCCTACAAGATGGAACTCACTTATCATTAGTATTCTTCAAGGTGTTTCTAAAGAAATCTACAGTGAAATCACACGTAGAAACACAGCTAAGAGTGGGCCTTGGGCTAAAGTCCAAGGCCCCAAAATTTGGGGGTGGGGGCCAAATAAGCAGAAAGAAGTAAGCAATGAGGTAGTAACAAACTTGCTAACCTTTGAATCATAGGATGATGATTGTTTTTAAAAATAATTCATATTTATGAGTTGGCCTACTGGGCATGTATTGTTAACAGAAACTCATTCTGTCTGTCTGTCTGTCTATTGAAATATTTTATCCTTTCCCACACAAAATGGTGCTTATTCCATTAGCTGAGTGTTTCACAACTGATAGAACACATGTGGTTGCCTAGAAGAGCAGTCCATAATACCATTACACTTGGAATCTAAAATCACCAAGTTCATCTCTTGACCATGATAAGAATACTGTGTACAGTTCTGATTCCTGCCACTCAAAAGGAATATTGTAGAACTAGAAAAGGTGCAGAGAAGAAATGTGAAATAATTAAGGTCTGGGAGAGTTTCATGATAAGGAAAAGTTACAACGTTTGAGTGTTTAGCTTAAAAAATAGCAAGTAAGGTGGTACCTAATGTATTATATACAATTAGAGAAAGCAAATCAGAATATGATTTTCTTCCTCTTTCATATTGGAACCTGAAACCATTAATTGAACCTGATTGCTAATAGTTTCAGTACAGATAAGAAGTCCATGTTAAACTGGAATTCACAGAAGATAAAATGATAGACGCTAACTGCAGTTACATTACAAGGAGATAAGACAAATGTTTGAAGCAATAGCAATTATTAAATAAATAATACGTTCTGTTCTGTCAGGTCAGTGTTGATTCCTGACAACTGCCTGGACAAGCTGCTGCAGGTTTTTTGGCAAGATTTTGGAAGTGGTTTACTATTAAAACCATGCAATTTATACACCCAGTTCATCCTTTCTGTGTCAATATTTCCCCAAATAATTATCTGACAATTTCTTTAACAAATAACACTAGTTCTAGGTTAAATTTTTACCTTTCTGCAATGCTACTTTTCTTCAGTTATGGATTTCCCATTTAGATTGACAAGTCTTCATCATTTTCTAATGCCCTAACTTAGCCATAGCTCCATTGCACCCTGAGGATGCTCCTACCCCATGTTCATGCCATCTTAACTCTAAGCTGGCTTAAGAAAGTCCTGTCTGGACTGAGACACTTTGGCAATAGCTTGCAAGGTATTTCTTCTGGATAGCCAGGCTACCGTATTCTCCCATTGGACAATTTCTCTAAAACTGTGACCTCCAGTTAGTGTCTACCTTCCCATTCCAGGAAAGCAATTGCCAATTACTTTCTTTCTTGTAGGCAGGTTTTACTGGTCTTATATCCTTTTATGTATGCATATTATACACTGAGAGAGAGAGAATTAAATTGAAATTATACATATAAAGTTAAATACAGGCAAACACCACCTTTCAAATGAACATCCCTTCTTGCTGCTCTGCTGGTCTTTAAATGTCTTCTAAAGCTGCCATTAACAGTTGATCTGCCATAACGCAGTGATTATAACAATTGTCTTGCAAATATAAAGTGGCTGTTTTGATAGCCAGTTACTTTTTCCAATGCCTTTAAAAACATAATAAATTCAGTAGTACACCATTTCTCCGGTTGTGGCAGACAGGGCCTGGAAGTTTCTGCAGCTCTTACTCAATGTGGTGATGCCTGGCTAGTTGCAAGGAATACCCTTTGCAGCAGCATTTATTTATCTGTGCTTTTGCTGACCCTCACACCATCCCTATTTCCATCAGAGCCCCCCCCCCCACTGCCTTGGAGGCATCTCAGCAGCCAAGATGGGGGTTAGGGTGATACAAATGGTGGCCAAGGCCATAGCAGACACTGCTTAGTCCACGGAAGGAGGAGTGGCATGGGAAACATTTCAGAAGGGACCCTCCCTAGTTTTCCAGAGAGTAAAAGGGGAGGAGGGAAGAAATACTTTCAGACTTGCAAGATTCTGTTAATGTAACCTTATAGAAAAAATAGAGCTAATACTCATTGTTGTGCTTCTTGTCTGGACTACCATAGGGCTAACACTGTCTTCTCCCTGTCAGGCCATCAGATGGTCACATTTGTTCATTTGCAAAAAAACAAAAATGGTAAAGGTCAGAAAGCGGGGGCCTCCCAGTGCTTTGTGCAAAACAACTTTTAAAAAATGCCCACCATTTGATTGACACTAAATTCATGACTGCATATTTAGAGCACAGGCCTGAGTTAATCACCCTGGGGACTACGGAACTAATTATATTGTCTGAACAAAGTGAACCTAGAAAATAGGTTAATTCAGTAACAAGATTAAGTAGCTTTGGTGTTGGAGCTTCTGAGATCGCATCTTATGTCATATATCTGCTTGCCCTTCATATGAAAAAGCTATTTTTGTTGTAAATTCCTTGACTGCTGGGGGCTGCCTGAACCTCTACTAAACTTGCCTTCAAGCTGGAACTCCTGACAGTGTGAAATATTTTAAATTAACAGGAGGAAAGACTGCCGAGAAAATGCAGACTTGTAGCAGTCACTTGTTAATACTTGCATTTTATTTCCTTCAAATCATTTTTGTCAGCCTCAGATGGAAAATATTGGATAAACTCTTGGAACAAAAGTACCAGGCAGGGGGCTGTGATATTTATTGGTGAATTCTGGGAAACGTTAGAGGTGCTTCGCTACTAGAAAATCATAAAAGCCTGAAGGGACAATGTTCAAAGGGTGACGCTGAAAGCTTCCTTTGATGTTACCTTTCAGACGTGCTGGAAGCAGAAATAATGTACAAATTTATTTTAGGCATTTCAGTATACTAGTGACGGGTGGAACTGTGAGAACACAGTAATAACAACTTACGAAAAGATGGATGATGGCGATGATGCAGTTGTTATCTTTCTGTGGGAATGGGTTTAGCTAAAGAAGGTGAGCTCATTCAAACAAATGGACTGCCTTTGGCATTCAGCCTCTCACGGTAAAAATACTTCATCCCTTAGTGAAAACAAGATTAAGGGTATACCAATACAACGCTGGGGTTAGAAACAGGATTGTCAAGCATTGTGTCTCAAACCTGGTCCGGAATTCTGTTAGCCTGGATTAAAGTCCTATTAAACCTCAGTGGTTTACTACCACTACTATTATCGGACAAATACAGATACACTTAGCAATTAACCTGTGAGAAAAAAATTAATACGTATGGACTCTCACTGAATTCCTAAATCACATGGGCTATGAGGGTTCTGTGAATATACTTAAATCAAGAATAGCCAATACGAAATTCCGGAAAGATTTGTCACAAGTATGTTAATAAAAGGCCCGCCAAGAGCTCCTGCTAAATACCTATATAGGTTAACCTTCTATAAATACAGAGGGGCTTTCTCTAGGGCATGCATTAATAACACTTTTTTGCAATTCAGAAGGGCTTCTCTGACATAGAGAATCATATTCCAGCTGTTACATGCATGTTGTAACTCGAAAACTTTACTTTGGTGAATTCAGAGTAGTACAATGTAGCAAATTTGTTTCCAATTTTGATTTCAGTAATTCATACCTAATTTAGTATATACACAGTTTAACATCTAAATATTCACCCCCAACAGTACTGGAAGCCTAAGGCTGCAATTCTTTAAAGATTTGTTTGGAACTTAAGTGCTTATTCTAAGTAGTAATTCTAGCACTATGCTGCATATAAGCATAGCCAGTGTTTGCTCACAAGCATTTCCTGCTGTTTTCACTGTTTTCATCCTTCCTTGTCCTTTTTCCTATTATTAAAATTCAGATTGCAAGCTTAAAGGGCACGGCATTGGCTCGCAACACTTTATAAAGATCTATGTGTATTGGTGATGTATTGTTGTTCTTCCTTATTATCGTAATAAGTACCAAAGCAACAACTATGCCATTGAATTTTTAAAAACTGGGGATGAATTTTCAGTTGTACATTTAATCCTTACAATGTTTGATGAATTCTGTTGTGGATGAGCCTTATCTACTGTATTTCATACTACCTGAATTACTGTAATTATAGTAGCTGTTTTTCACACTTCCTTGAATTTTGTGCTGCAGTTTTTGGCTCAAGAGAAAAAAAAAAGAACACATACAAATAAATATAAAAATGCATATTTTAGGAAAAGGAATTAATTGGAATTGTGTACTTGGAGATAAAATACTTACTGTTATGACTAGAAAATGCATACTTAAATGGAGATTTAAATATATGCAAATGTACACTATAAAGAGGGTTAGCGCAGAAGTGAGACAGAATGAATAAAGGAGCACATGCTGTATTTCCCAGTGCCATCAGCATTTTGATCTGAAGCTTTTTTCCTAGATCCTTTGGGTGTGGGACAGGGAGGGTATAGGTTTCTGTAACAAGGAATTTGTATGTCGGGGAAATATGAGAGGGAATCTAATGATTGAGTGTCTGTGTCTGTGTAAGAATGTATGCATATGCATATGGTCCCAACCAATTTCCCTTGGAGTCAGAAAGATGCAACTGCAACTTAAGAGTTCAAGGCCACCACTCAAGGCTTTGTAGCTCATAGCTGGCACTTTGAATTATACCCAGAAACAAACATATACCCAATGGTGTTCCTTAGGTTTTGATAAAACATTCATTTCTGTCTTTAGGGGCAGCCCTTGTAAAATATATTACATTAATTTGATCTAGGGTTTAATTAGGCAAGGAGGCCAATGTCCTTGTCACTTTTGTGACTTTTAATGTTGCGTCTTTGTTCTCTATTTAATATCTGCTTTTTTTTTTAACCCATCCTTTCCACATCTGCACTCTAGATGGGTCGGCATAGAATTGTCAGAATACGCAGCCAGCACAGTGCCTTAAAAATAACAGCCTAAATTTGTGATTTCATAGGTCTATGCCAGAGAATCCTGTTGAATTCAAGAGGAGTTACTTCTGAGTACAAATACATAGGACTGAATTATAGGTTAGAAAGAAAAATCTTACTTTGTAGCCTACCTAAATTATGACTTTGATCTAAATATTAGATCTGTGAGAGAGGGTTCATATTTTTATTTTTTTTTAAATGACTCAATGTGCTATTTTTAAAAAGTTTACAAATCTGCTAAGTCTTGATATAACAATCTTGGTGCAGTTTCCTAAGCAAAACTAGTCCAAGCTGCTCAATAATGATCCAACATCTCCATTTGTTGTACAGAGTTTCTACAGAGATCAGAGTGCTTATCTATTTTAAATGTTTTGATGTATTTTATCTTCAAACCAGACCCCACACATTCAAACTGTATAAAATAAAAACCCAGACTGCTTAATTTTTTGTTGCTTATTCCAATTTCATTAATATAGATTCGCTATCAACATCTGCAGAGAGACTGGAAGGATTTGCTATCTGGAAGGACAGAAATCAACATATTAGAAAGAAAGGGTGGTGTTTTGTGAATTTCCTACCAGTACCAGTACCAGTACCACCTACACTTTAAAAATTACAAGTTTTGTTTAAATAAAAATAGTCCATTTCAAAAGTAACCCGAAATCCTTATATGCATGCAATTTCCATTCACAGAGTGTTATCTCACATCATTGGTTTTATAGGGCCGCATCATTAAAACTATGTTAGGATTCAAATACTGGATGTGACTCTCGTGCTGATGGGCCAACACTATATAAAGATTGAGGAGATGCCTCCCCATCTTTTGCCCTCCTCCACAAGAGGAGACTGGAAAGAAAGGTCCAGCTGTGTAATAAAATCCCAGTCCCCCTATTGATGGCATCCAACATTTTAATAGCAGAGTTTACCTCTTTTCTCCCCCATGTGCAATCTCCTTCATTTCCTCCAGCTTTCTCTTCAGATTCCTATGGGAAGTTGTAGGCATGAAAGTTAATTGCTGCCCTGACCCCCACTCTTGTTTCCACTGACTGAAGCAGTTTCATCCATGAATAAATTTCATAAGATCTCCCTTTAAATTCTGGACATTCTGAATTGTCTGCAGTTGTTTGCAGAGCAGCACTCAATGTCCTGATATCATTTCCCTTTCTTTTATGCTGAGTCTTCTCGGCTAGTATTTTAGAAGCTCCCAGGAGGCTGATGCACCTGTATTCAAGGACTACTCGAGGTTCCTTGCTTGAATCTCTCCAGCATGACTCTGTAGCTGGACACTAGGATAAGAAGGCAATATGGTCTCCAACTCTCTCATTTTATTTCCTTATGTATTAATACACTAAACAAGAGAAAGATGAGAATAAAAGGAAAGAACAGGTAGAATATTGAAACAAACTGCAAAACTAGTTCTGGACCAAGATCCTGTTTTTGCTATTTTCCAGAACAACATTTCCCAGCCTGGCATCCTTCAGATGCATTAGACCTTACTGCCTGAAAAACCGAGAGACATAATCCAACACTTTTAGAGAGTGCCAAATTCTGAAACAATAAAGTTTGCTGATTTGTGCTGGACAGCTCCAGTTTGTTCAAGCATCCCAATCCTTGCTGGTCAAGTCCTTTGCTAGAAATTGCCCATTACTGTATACGTGATCTAATAGTTGCAGACAGAATAAACATTCAGAGGGCACAAGTCACAAATGAGTTTCGTTGCTGAATGAGGATTTGGACTTGAATATCTCTATAGCAGTGTTTCTCAAACTTGGGAACTTCAAGATGTGTGGACTTCAACTCCCAGAATTCCCCAGCCAGCATAGATGATACTTGAGGCCAGTCATATTCTTCTGTGAAGTAGCCTCCTTCATGCATTAACTATGAGAACCCCAGTCATTGTGAATCTTGTAGCTGCTATAGCACTCTGATTCTTCTGGGATTTAGGCAGAAAGAAGCCATACAGAGATATAGCCCTCCATATATGTTCAGTCTGTTAAAAGACATATTTGGCTGTCTGGAATAAGTGGGAGGGTGGAATTTCTCAAGCTTTCTTTGGGCCTTAGTACAAAAGTCTATCTACTAGAAATAGTAGAGTTCCCTAAACTCTGATATAAATCAGTTTAAAATGCTATATTAAAAAAATATTAATAAATGTGGAATCCAGAAAACATACTTGTCAGGAAATCTTTATAGGCATGTATGTAAATATATATTCCAACCAAAGTTTTTAAGCCTAAATATCAAATATTAGCATGCCAGCAATGTTGGAGGAAAAGAAACCTAAATGTAAGTGTTGTCTAGAAATCAGTCTAGCTTTCATCAGTAACAAGGGGATTAGGCAAGGGTTTGCCAAGATTACATGGCAATAGTCATTCCTAGTTTAAATCATTGTTCTGTCATTTATTCTTGTTCTTTAAAGTTTAAATTTGTTTTTAAACCACTTTCTGTAGTATGCAGTACATCCTACCTAGTTTTGCGAATAAAATAGCCTTAATGTATACTTGTGTTATGCTACTTTGAAGGATGGTAAGACATTATTATCATCACCATGATCATCATCATCATAATCTATTATTGTGATATGAACACCAGAATTAGTTAATTCTGCACATGATCAGGTCTGACTGGGGTTAAATTCCCACAGCACACTGTCTACCCATTTGTTGTTGTTTATTTGTTTAGTCGCTTCCGACTCTTCGTGACTTCATGGACCAGCCCACGCCAGAGCTTCCTGTTGGTGGTCAACACCCCCAGCTCCCCCAGGGACGAGTCTGTCACCTCTAGAATATCATCCATCCATCTTGCCCTTGGTTGGCCCCTCTTCCTTTTGCCTTCCACTCTCCCTAGCATCAGCATCTTCTCCAGGGTGTCCTGTCTTCTCATTATGTGGCCAAAGTATTTCAGTTTCGCCTTTAATATCATTCCCTCAAGTGAGCAGTCTGGCTTTATTTCCTGGAGGATGGACTGGTTTGATCTTCTTGCAGTCCAAGGCACTCTCAGAATTTTCCTCCAACACCACAGTTCAAAAGCATCGATCTTCCTTCTCTCAGCCTTCCTTATGGTCCAGCTCTCGCAGCCATATGTTACTACGGGGAACACCATTGCTTTAACTATGCGGACCTTTGTTGGCAGTGTGATGTCTCTGCTCTTAACTATTTTATCGAGATTTGTCATTGCTCTTCTTCCAAGGATTAAGCGTCTTCTGATTTCCTGACTGCAGTCAGCATCTGCAGTAATCTTCGCACCTAGAAATACAAAGTCTTTCACTGCTTCTACATTTTCTCCCTCTATTTGCCAGTTATCAATCAAGCTGGTTGCCATAATCTTGGTTTTTTTGAGGTTTAGTTGCAAGCCAGCTTTTGCACTTTCTTCTTTCACCTTCATCATAAGGCTCTGCAGTTCCCCTTCGCTTTCAGCCATCCAAGTGGTATCATCTGCATATCTGAGATTGTTAATGTTTCTTCCAGAGATTTTAACTCCAGCCTTGGATTCCTCAAGCCCAGCTTGTCGCATGATGTGTTCTGCATACAAGTTGAATAGGTAGGGTGAGAGTATACAGCCCTGCCATACAGATGATTCATATCTCACTCATCATTAAGTCTGTCCACTGGAGCTCAGGTGTAGGTCTCTGCTCAGCTCTTAGGATCTCCAAATTCTTTTTTGACTAACCACAAAAATGCACAGTTTACTGACTTCTACATGCCCCAACCCATCCTATATTCCTTTAAAAGCTACACTCTTGCTAACCTCACTGAGAAGGAAGGGGGAATTCCTAGCTGGTAAGCAGCTAAGTAGAAAAGGAAGAATTTGAAGATACCTGGGGACTGGGAGTAGAAAACTGCACCTTTTGTAATTTGCCCCTCTCCTACTTCCTCTGCAAATGTCCATGCCAAACACAAACTACCAGCTTCCATTCTGCATTAGCTGACATGCATTTTTTCATATTGCTTGGGTATAATCATAAGAATGCTCAAAGGCTCTATATTTTAGTCCTCATTACAATAACTAGGTCAGCATTTTTGTCACCCTGCTGTAGGTGGGAAAGGCTTTCTAATGAATTCCAGACTCTGCCCAGATTGAAGCAGGGATCTGTTTTCTCTCATTTTACTATACCAGCCCCTATGAGCACTTCGTATATTTTGCCTGTGTACCAAGTGTAAAAATAGAGTTCAACTGAACATCGGTCTAGAATATGTCTGACACAAGAACTACTGATGCTTATATAATGAAGGTGACAATTTCACAGCACACAGGAGCAGAGGGAAATGACACCTGAAATGTCATATCTTGAAGGGCCTACACTTCTAGGCTCCTACTTAATTTGTCTTCATTTTGTTCTAATAAAGGCTAAATGGTGTGCTTGCTTTCCCTTCCTCGCTTTCCTATTTGACCTTTGGGGGCAAGAAATGTTTCATCCCCTTAACTTAACAGGCAATATTTCCGAAGTTACATTTCAGCAAAGACCTTTGTTATATTTCTCTCCTCAATCTTTAAGACAGTAGTACGGGTGCATTTGGTGGAATTTCAGAACAATTTATTTCTGGTTTTGCATGTTAAGAGAAAGGCAGCCTCTTTCTCTTAAATAACAAGATAACTTTTATCTGTATTCTCCTCCACAAAGCTTACTGAATGGAGATGAGGGAAGATCAGACAAAGCATTCATCTTATCATCCTTAGACAGGGCTTCTGAGATATTCAGAAAGATACAGGCAAAGCTTAATGCAATACTGAATTCTAAAATAATTGAAATCCTACTTTGCTCATAATTAATTTCTCTGTCATATACAGTATATCTCTGTCATACACATCATACTTACGTTCACTGATCGGTTTGGCAAAGTGTGTGCATTAAAAAGAACATATTTCTTACATTACAGATATACTATACTACAGAAAAACTGGACAAAGGATTAATAACACTTTTCAAGAACTATGAAAATAATTATCAAGAAGCAGCCTCAACCTATGGTACTGCAGAAATTGCTGATCAGATTATGAGCATAAAATAGAAAAAGGGCATTTAGAGAAAGTTGTTTGTGCTATTTCTGCCTAAAAGAAAATTATATGTTAACATTTAGCCCAGTTCTAGAAATAACATTTTTATGTTTTGTAAATGTATACTACAAAAGTAATATCATAATTTTGAATAATACCATAGCTCAAGGCAACCACAGAATCCCAAAACATATTTCTATATTCTGTAAATGTATAGAACAAATGTAATATCGTACTTTGAATAATATCATAGCTCAAGGCAACCATAAAATCACAGAAGCCGTCTTCAACACTATGTGTCCATCACTGGGTGGGTAATCACAAAATAACAATCATCCATACATTTTTCAAGCCCCTCCACTAGTTTGGGCTTATTCTTATTGCTGCAAATATTATTGATAAGCTGAATAGGGCAGGTTATACTTCAGAAGTTTTAATCCTCTGCTATCCTGCTAAAGAGCCAATATCTCCAACTCAAAAATACACGAATACATGTTTGGAATAAGTTCTGACTCATGCTATGCTATCTTTCCTCACCTCCTTCCCACTGATGTCTTTTATTTATACTTCTCCAGTATATAATTGTTTCCTTCAAACATACCTTTAGACCTTTTGGGGGAGAGGGGGAATAGGAGAAGGCGGTAAAGAAAGGAAAAATAAATGGAGTTCTCTAGGAAAGGGTAGACAGTCATGGGAACTACAACTCTGATGGCCAATATTTTCCCACTAAATTTTAATGGACTGAAATCACTTTCTTTCATTTTAATCTCCTGCATTTAATTATGTACCACAGAATTCTCTGACCCTGGGAATGAAAATTGACATTTCTGAAACATTGCAAAACAAGAATAGATGGATATTTTCGTGTTATCAAATAAGTAACTAACATCCTCTTCAGCAAAGGATTGTTACCTTGTCGTGGTGCTGGAGCTTGAGCACCTCAATGATGCCATGAGCTAAACCGTGAAGGGCCACCCAAGACGGGAAGGTCATGACAGAGAGGTCAGACTAAATGCGATCCCTGGGGAAGGTAATGGCAACCCACCCCAGTATTCTTGCCGTGAAAACTAAATGGATCAGTACAACCAGAGATATGTCGGTATACCATCGGAAGATGAGACCCCCAGGTCGGAAGATGGTCAAAATGCTACTGGGGAGGAACAGAGGATGAGTTCAACTAGCCCCAGACGTGATGAGCTTTGAGCTAGCTAGCTCAAAGCCGAAAGGACGGCTAGCGGCCGACGGTGCTGGTGGTGAACGGTGAATCCGATGTTCTAAGGATCAACACGCCATTGGAACCTGGAATGTAAGATCTATGAGCCAGGGCAAATTGGATGTGGTTATTGGTGAGATGTCAAGATTAAAGATAGACATTTTGGGCATCAGCGAACTGAAATGGACTGGAATGGGCCACTTCACATCAAATGACCACCAGATCTACTACTGTGGACAAGAGGACCACAGAAGAAATGGAGTAGCCTTCATAATTAATAGTAAAGTGGCTAAAGCAGTGCTTGGATACAATCCAAAAAATGATAGAATGATCTCAATTCGAATTCAGGGCAAGCCATCTAACATCACAGTGATCCAAATATACGCCCCAACCACAGATGCTGAAGAAGCTGAAGTAGAGCAGTTCTATGAGGATCTGCAGCACCTACTGGACAACACACCTAAAAGAGATGTTATTTTCATCAAGGGAGACTGGAATGCTAAGGTGGGCAGTCAAATGACACCTGGAATTACAGGTAAGCATGGCCTGGGAGAACAAAACGAAGCAGGACATAGGCTGATAGAATTTTGCCAAGACAACTCACTCTGCATAACGAACACTCTCTTCCAACAACCTAAGAGACGGACTTATACATGGACTTCACCAGATGGACAACACCGAAATCAGATTGACTACATCCTTTGCAGCCAAAGGTGGCGGTCATCTATACAGTCGGTAAAAACAAGACCTGGAGCTGACTGTAGTTCTGATCACAAACTTCTTCTTGCACAATTTAGGATCAGACTAAAGAGATTAGGGAAGACCCACAGATCAGCTAGATATGAGCTCACTAATATCCCTCAGGAATATGCAGTGGAGGTAAAGAATCGATTTAAGGGACTGGACTTAGTAGATAGGGTCCCGGAAGAACTCTGGACAGACGTTCACAACATTGTTCAGGAGGCGGCAACAAAATACATCCCAAAGAAAGAGAAAACCAAGAAGGCAAAGTGGCTGTCTGCTGAGACACTAGAAGTAGCCCAAGAAAGAAGGAAAGCAAAAGGCAACAGTGATAGGGGGAGATATGCCCAATTAAATGCAAAATTCCAGAGGTTAGCCAGAAGAGATAAGGAATTATTTTTAAACAAGCAATGCACGGAAGTGGAAGAAGACAATAGAATAGGAAGGACAAGAGACCTCTT
Organism: Candoia aspera; assembly: GCF_035149785.1. NCBI lineage: Eukaryota > Metazoa > Chordata > Lepidosauria > Squamata > Candoiidae > Candoia > Candoia aspera. Next base: position 93,576,206 of record NC_086157.1, on the reverse strand, counting down.
CCAGAAAATTAGAAACATTGGAGGTAAATTCCAGGCCAAAATGGGTATGATCAAAAACAAAGATGGCAAGGACCTAACAGAAGAAGAAGAGATCAAGAAAAGGTGGCAAGAATATACGGAAGATTTGTATAGGAAGGATAACAATATCGGGGATAGCTTTGACGGTGTGGTCAGTGAGCTAGAGCCAGACATCCTGAAGAGTGAGGTTGAATGGGCCTTAAGAAGCATTGCTAATAACAAGTCAGCAGGAGACGACGGCATCCCAGCTGAACTGTTCAAAATCTTGCGAGATGATGCTCTCAAGGTAATGCATGCTATATGCCAGCAAATTTGGAAAACACAGGAATGGCCATCAGATTGGAAAAAATCAACTTACATCCCCACACCAAAAAAGGGAAACACTAAAGAATGTTCAAACTATCGAACAGTGGCACTCATTTCACATGCCAGTAAGGTAATGCTTAAGGTCCTGCAAAGTAGACTTCAGCAATTCATGGAGCGAGAATTGCCAGATGTACAAGCTTCGTTTAGAAAAGGCAGAGGAACTAGAGACCAAATTGCCAATATCCGCTGGATCATGGAAAAAGCCAGGGAGTTTCAGAAAAACATCTATTTCTGTTTGATTGACTATTCTAAAGCCTTTGACTGTGTGGACCATAACAAATTGTGGCAAGTTCTTAGCAGTATGGGGATACCAAGTCATCTTGTATGCCTCCTGAAGAATCTGTATAACGACCAAGTAGCAACAGTAAGAACAGACCACGGAACAACGGACTGGTTTAAGATTGGGAAAGGAGTACGGCAGGGCTGTATACTCTCACCCTACCTATTCAACTTGTACACAGAACACATCATGCGACATGCTGGGCTTGAGGAATCCAAGGCTGGAGTTAAAATCTCTGGAAGAAACATTAACAATCTCAGATATGCAGATGATACCACTTTGATGGCTGAAAGTGAAGAGGAACTGAGGAGCCTTATGATGAAGGTGAAAGAAGAAAGTGCAAAAGCTGGCTTGCAACTAAACCTCAAAAAAACCAAGATTATGGCAACCAGCTTGATTGATAACTGGCAAATAGAGGGAGAAAATGTAGAAGAAGTGAAAGACTTTGTATTTCTAGGTGCGAAGATTACTGCTGATGCTGACTGCAGTCAGGAAATCAGAAGATGCTTAATCCTTGGGAGAAGAGCAATGACAAATCTCGATAAAATAGTTAAGAGCAGAGACATCACACTGCCAACAAAGGTCCGCATAGTTAAAGCAATGGTGTTCCCCGTAGTAACATATGGCTGCGAGAGCTGGACCATAAGGAAGGCTGAGAGAAGGAAGATCGATGCTTTTGAACTGTGGTGTTGGAGGAAAATTCTGAGAGTGCCTTGGACTGCAAGAAGATCAAACCAGTCCATCCTCCAGGAAATAAAGCCAGACTGCTCACTTGAGGGAATGATATTCAAGGCAAAACTGAAATACTTTGGCCACATCATGAGAAGACAGGACACCCTGGAGAAGATGCTGATGCTAGAAAGAGTGGAGGGCAAAAGGAAGAGGGGCCGACCAAGGGCAAGGTGGATGGATGATATTCTAGAGGTGACGGACCCCTCCCTGTGGGAGCTGGTGGTGTTGACGACCAACAGGAAGCTCTGGCGTGGGCTGGTCCATGAAGTCACGAAGAGTCAGAAGTGACTGAATGAATAAACAACAACTAACATCCTCCCCACTAAACCAAGACTCAGTAAGATGATCAAAGACAATAGGGAGGACTGCCTTAACATAGTGACTGATAAATGAGGGCCAAGATACTCATGTCCAGCTTCCAAGATTCAGAATCTGCTTTCATGGTAAGGGCTTGACAATACATAGACTCAATTTTCCTAATTGACTGGGAAATTACATATCACTTCTGAAAGGCACCATTTGCAATCCCGCTCCGCTTCTCTCTGGGGCTGTGCATCAACATACACAGGCAATCTCAGTCAAATCATTAACTTGTGGAATATCCTATTCTTTGTGTCTCTTGCTGCAGTCACATTCACTGATTTTAATGATGTAATCTTCAGAGTGTAAAATCTTTTTTTGGTGTGGAAAACAGCCATTTTGATTAAAACTATTTGTTGCCATTTTGATCAGAAAATCAACATGTTATAAAAGAATTAGTCCTATGATAATATAGCATACCCTCTCTCTTTCTCGTTAAAGGATAATTCTCTCATATATATATATATATATGTATGTATGTATGTATGTGTGTGTATATATATATGTATGTATGTATGTATGTATGTATGTATGTGTGTGTGTGTGTATATATATATAATTAATTAATTGGTCTAGCAGTTAAGGCAGCAGGCTAAAATCCAGGAGACTGTGAGTTCTAGTCCTGCCTTAGTCATGAAAGCCAGCTGGGTGACTTTGGGCCAGTAACTCACTCTCACCTCACAGGGTTGTTGTTGCAGAGAAAATAGGAGGAGGAAGGAGTATTGGGTATGTTCCCCACCTTGAGTTATTTATAAAAATAATACAGGCGGGTTTTAAAAATCTAAAAAAATATATTAAAAATTATGATTACATGTTCAAGGATAATTCTCAAAGCTGAGAAATTACATCTGACAATGAAACATATAGGCTTGTTCTTTTAGACAAGGGTCAAAACATAATCCCACTCAAAGGCCAATAGGTATCCCATGGCTGGATGATACCACAGGATGGGACCAAAGTTCTGGCGTACTCAATGACCAGCTCTCTCACAAAGCCATCATCTGGTTCTCAGGAAGATTTGCTACAAGACACCAGGAGCATTCTGAAGGGGCTGCTTCCAAGATGCTAGAAGTTGGAGAGACTTCCAGTTGTCAAAGAACCAGCTTCATCCCCTTATCACTTTTCTCAAAAGGAAAGTGAGGGATAGGTAAAGTACCAGACAACGGAGCATCCTCGGCCATCAACTAGGAATTGATATAAGTTAGGTATGGATGATGGTAGTTACGGCTGCCATTCACTGAAATGCTTAGACAGAACTTTATATGTGTGTGTGTGTGTGTAACTGTGAAAATATGTCCTGTATGTTTTTGTTTCCTTTATTTATTTATTTATTATATTTTTTTCTTCATAATTTTCCGCACTTTATTTTTTAAATTCATATGATAAAAGCAAAAATAGGAGAAGAAATTTCAATAATACATAAAAGGGGAAAAATGAAGAGAAGAGTAAAAAAATAAAATGTACTATTATTTATGCACTACATGAATTCACATGCTGGTCAATTACTAGATTAGAAATACAGCTTAACTATCTGTAGGTTTGCAGTTCTAAGCAATTATCTTGAAATAAATATCTCTATGTCATGCTAGTACACATTTGGCCATGGTCATTAGGGATTTCTTCCTTTTCCTGAAACATCAAAGGCTGCTTATTATTAGAGTCACATCACAGGCTTTGAAGCCCCATTGATTTGGTCCCATATGGCAACCTTATATTTTTCCATTTGAATGCAGATGCTTTGGTCTCTAATCCCTCCTAGCCATAAGCAAAGAAGTGAACTGTTCGCTTTAATGTATCTCTTCATGCGCTCAAAGCTCCATGCCCACTTACTTGCCCTACCAGGTCAGTCAAATGCTCTTAATCTTAAGAACAATTCTGACTTTTGGCCTATAATGCTGAATGCTTATGATCTACACTGCTTACCTCCTTGTCCTCTAAGCAAGCTGTCATAAGACAATCTGCCCAGGAATGACAGTGGAGCAGTATTTGTTTCAAAATTATTGTACAACCCCATGCACACAAACACACTCACATCAGACTGTATATACTGACTCTTCAAGAGCTAGTATTTCTGCTTAATGCAAATTATAGAAGGTTACTATAATAAATGGCTTTTTAATGTTTGTTTTGTTCTAGTTTACAGGGCAAAGCACAATGCACATTGATTCAGAAGTTATTCTGCATTGTTATACAGTTTAATCAATTAGCCAAACGTATATTTTGAACAATAGGTATAAAGTACAGATAATCTAAGGGTATAATATTAGAATTTAGACTTATTAAAGAGCAGGTGTCTGATGTTTGCTATGGATTTTCCTTTCTTAGACCTCTCCAAATCTATCCCCTTCCCTGTCTGTTGACGTCTAATATGCCACATCTACAAATTTTCTAAATCAATAGCATATCCTGGTTTTGTCTGGTCTATTTTCTCTTTTATTTAATAATACAGTAGGAAACTAAGGATTATATTGTACATAAAATCCCTATTTGTTGACGACTAGGATCTCAGGTCTTTTTCTTCTTTTCCTTTTACACTGATTTGATGTGTTTGTGGATGAAATGACAAAGCTGTTATACATTGTCTAGATTTGGAAAGGTTCCCAGGATAATGACTGACCTCTAGTGGTAAGAGAAGAGAATTAATACTTTAATTGACAAAATTCAGTAGAAACCATTTATACCCCATCAAGTCCTGCTATGTCGCCTCATCTTGGTGTGTGTCTGTTTTTGGGCAGGATGAATGAAGAGTGCTGAGAGTATACACCAAGACTATATACTCCCAGCAAGGTCAACCAAGTCGTGAAAATCATCCTAGTTGCCCTGCTAAAGCAAACAGGCACCTGTATTGGGTAGCAGTGATACAGGAAGGTGCTGGAGACAGATGATCATTTTAGTGATAACAGTAAATGTATTTCATACTACACAGAAGAAGACAGTGGTAAACTGCATCTACATTTTCCCAAGAAAACCACTTGGATAAAGAAGATATAGTTCCACATGTCTGGCCCCTCAGGTCCAATGGGTTCAACATGTTACTGAGGAAGAATTGAAGAGCTTTTAGAGTACTAATGCTGTTTAAGACATAGCTAGATTAAAGCCCTTTGGATGCCTAGCTGCTGATGTTGCCATGTAGGAAAAGAAAATCAGGAGCTGCAAGGACAGAATTACAGTGGGAACATGGAACATAAGCATGAACACAGGAAGCTCAACACAATGAAAGATGAATTTAGTCAACTACACATTAACATTTTAGGCATAAGAGGGTTGAAATGGACTAGAATTGGGCACTTTCAGTCAGAAGATCATACTGGTTACTATCCAGGACACACACACACACACACACACACAAACTATAAGGAAAGAATGGCATTGCTTTCATAGTCAGCAAGGATATTGCAAAAATAGTACTTGGGTAAAATGTAATCAGTGACTAAATCATTAGATTTCATGGCAACCCTTTAATATGATGGTTATCCAGGTTTTTCTCCAAACACTGATGCAGAGGAAGATGTGGTTGATAGGTTTTATGGTCTAGTTCAGTCTGAGATTGATAGAACGTGCAAGCACAAAGTGCTACTTGTGGTTGGAGACTGGCATTCCAAAGTGGGAAATATTAAGGAGAAAAACATAGTTGGACTGTATAGCCTGGGAAACAGAAATGAAGCAGGAAAATGATTTACCAATTTCTGCATTTCTAACACAGTCTACAGCCAAAATTACAGCTACTGTATATACATTCCATCACCAGATAGAGTACACAGAAATCAAACTGGCTATATTATTGGTAAAAGGAGGTGAAAGAGCTCAGTTATAACAGCAAAGTCATGGCCAGGGACTGACTTGGAACAAATCATGAACTACTTATGAGCAAGTTCCAAGTCAAGCTAAAGCAGAAGAACAAAGCCAATCAGTTTCCACATTATTATCTTGACCATTTTCAAGGAGAGCATTGGGAATCACTTTGAAATCATGAACCTCAATGATAGGGAACCAGAGGGACTATAGAATGAAATCATAGAAATTGAGTGTGAGAAAAGACTGCCAAAGACCAAGAAACAGAAAAAAAAAAACTGAATGTCAGAACAAATGGTAGAAATTGTCAAGATCAGAAGAAAAGCCAAAGCCAAGAAATGCAAAATCTCAGGAACAAACTTAAAGAATTTCAGAGAGCTGTTAGAAGAGGCAAGAGGCAGTTTTATAATAATATTTGTAAAGACATCCAGCTCAAATTACATATTTTGGACACATTATGTGAATATCTGGCTCTCTTGAAAGGTCTAAAATGCTGGAAAACATAAAAATAAAGAGAAAAGGAGGATGACCAGCTGCAAGGTGGATTGACTCCTTTACAGAGGTGGTAGGTGAACCAGTGGGAGACATGAAGGGCCAGGTTGGGGACAAATCATAATGGAAAGGTCTATATATGGGTCTCTAAAAGTTGATGCTGATTTAATGGCACATAATCTAGCAACCATTTATAACTGAGCTAGCAGTTATGCAATATTATACATGAGTTTTAATAAACAAATAATTCAATAGATTTAATTAAATGTATTTGAGTAAATTTTCTAGTTCTCTGAAAATTAATTAAGCATACTAATTAATGCCTCAGAAAATAAAAATCAATAATATGGGAGCTCTGGTAATTCTGTGCTAATAAAATAGACTTAACAGTTTAATGTTTTCAATTCTTGAAATCAAATTTAATGATATCAGGTCACAGTCTGAGAACAGAGTCTTCTCCTGAGGGACATAAGACTAGAAAGAGCCCAAAACAAGCCTGAGGGACAGAACCCAGCAAGTTTTGGCTGAATTCATGTCAAAAGCTGATGAACTTCAATATTGAGAAAGCTCCAGTATTGGGAACGCTCTGGGGAATTAAAATGAATGTGGAACTCATATATTTTCTTTCTTCAATCAATACCTCAGAAAATCAATGACAAAGGTCTCTGTTTTCTTTTAAAGACACACAACAGCTTTTGACTTAATTGCACATAATAGTTAAGGAGTCAATAAATTGCTTGTATTTAACTGAAAAGAACAGCTGGAGAAACAAATACAGTAAACATCTGTTTGAGGCTTCCCAGGACTCAAGAAAGAGACTATGCAAACTGTTTTTGATGAAACCTCAATTGCTTTTTGCTAAAATTTTAGGCTTTTCCAGATGCTCCAGAAGGTACTGCAGTAACCAAATCTTTATCTCACTATTTTTATATTCCCCAAGATATATATAAAAATAGAATTGTTGAAAATGTAAAGTATTTGGCTGGCAAGTGGAATATCTCCATAATTGCTATGGTCTATGAAGTTGGGTTATTGTTCTACCTCTGCTCATATATAGAAGTTTACTTGATCAAAAATTTAGGATCTGCGGAGGGGGGGATTTGACCTGCCCCATTTTTAAGTGTGTCATTTTTAAATGAGATGGGGCTTCATTGTTATGATCAGGGCAGCCATCTTGATTTTTTCACCCTCCTCCCTCATGGATACCCTGGGTAGCATTGATATATATTGTATGTGTAAGCAAGGGAAGAGTTAAAGGTGGAGAAAATGTTTGACATCCTGTCTGATTGCTGGAGTACAAAACACAAATATACAGAGAAGATGGTTGTTTAGACATGAAAGATAAATATGAAATTGTTCTGCATGTATACAGATCATAACCAAATGACAGGAGAATGGGAGTGAACTCTTAAGGCCCAGGAGGAGAAAAACATTCATACCATCTTCCTTTCTCTTTAATCACCAACACAGACTGTCCTCTCCTATACACTTTTTTTTTCTTTCCAGGGGATTGATATTTTATGCAGAGATGGAAAGCAAAATTACACTGTTTTGTTTTAGTAATTCCCCCAACAGCTCCTCTTCCCACTGCAGTGTCCACATCCTAGGATTAAAGAACTTGATTTCTGTATTAGGGTTTGACTGGACCCTAAATCATCTGACAAGCTTATGTGGATGAACAGAGTAGATTCCTCACTTCAGACTCAACATTTAGACAGTGAGGGGGAGCAGGGCTGGCCAAGAATGGCATGGCATAGTGAGAAAGACTGCTTCACTCTCCCTCTTTTTAGATTGTAAGGGTTGAAGGCAGGTCAGATGTGCAATCATTTATTCAGTTACAAATATGTGAATGGCTTTTTAAAAGCAAATAGCAGGTGTTCTAATGTAGACTACAACTTTTGTAGTGAACTGGCTTTGTAGATATTGAACCCCCTATATGAATAGGAATTTTAATCCATACGTGGAGAATTGGCATTCATTCACACAGCCAGATTGAAGCATCATTGTTGAGCTTCATGGCTTGAGATTGGGTATCCAAGACTGCCTGTCTTTGCAGTCATCTGTTCATCTGTAAACTAAGTTCTTCAGACTTTTTAAAAGCTGCTCTATTAAGTTGGTAGTTGATTTTATTTCTGATATTGTTGTAAGCTGCACTGGAGATTTGTTTGGAAATTGGGAGAGGAATCCCCACAGTTGTCAGCTTCACTGGGTAGACCAGACCAGGAAATCAATTCCACAGGAAGGCGAAAACTACTTTTACTGAGATTGGCTGTAATAGCAGAATCTTGCAAGTTTGAGTCTGCTGTTCCTCCTCCTCCTCTTCCTTACATTGAATTAGAGAGGCATCTACCTAAGCTGCATCCAAATGCTATCTCTTCTGGACTTAAAAAATGCTTCCCCTTTTGCCTAGGCAAAGATCCTGCATATCTCCATCAAGGTCATCCTCCTTACTCTCTACAACATTAGATCAACCAACAAATCAGTGAAGTCCCATTTGTGGCTTTATGCCATATAGTGCAATAGAATAGTGTAGCACTATACTTAACTGTGATTTTGAACCAATTTGAATCTCATTTCATCTATGAATTCACTGGGGGATCTCAAACAAGCTGTTCTTCCCTCAGTCATATAGCCTGCCATACAAGGCTATTGTGAGCATTATAGAAACAACATGTCTAAGATATTGTAAATATGTAAGCTATAAAATATTAGGTATTATTAAAGAGAGAGTACTTCCAGCATGGGAGTACTGTTCTACAACAATCAAATTCATAAAGTATCTAAAATGGCAAAGGAATATACTACTCATTATTACTTATTAGCATTTGATTAGTATTTAGGAAAATAATTTACTGCTTCGCTTTATAAACTACTCTGATTATCAAACTGGTTAACTGTGGGCTTGATGGCATGATAATTAGGGTTAGGGTGGCTACATAGCTGGTTGAAAAACTAGTTAAAAAGGCTCATTGATGGTGCCTCATTAGCTGAAGAGAAGCATCAAGCGGAGTGTCACTAGGTTCAACCCTGGGCTGTTGTGTCCTTTGGAAGGAGATGGCGTGAGAACTATAGAAATATACTTCTAGTTTGTTATTTTATTATTTTTTTGTTTTGTATCCTTATCCCCAGGAATTATTCTTACTTTTACCTTGTATGGTTCCGCTCAATCCACCTAGTTGGATTCTAGAGTGTATCCACTTCTAAATTCTACATTCTACATTTTTATTAATGACTTGGATTTACAGGTAGAGGAAATGCAGATCAGATTTGCAGGTGAAACAAAATTGAACGGGACAGCAAATATCCTTCAATGGATGTGTTTAAGCAGAGGCTAAACATCCATCTTTTCTGGATCCTTGGATTATTTCACTGAGCAGAGGGGTGGATTTAATGGATTAAATGCCTCTTCCCACCCTGTCATTCTAAGATTCTATAAATTCAGGAATTACTCATTGCATAGCACCTTTTCTTCCCTCAAGCCAAATAGCAGTCATTGCTACAGTGTTTATGACAGCCATTCAAAGATAAAGTGAACTGTCATTAATTAATTAGTACTGTAATGCAAGACCTATGCAAAAGTAGCATAGCCAGAAGTACTTTTCCTAGGGTTTACTAGAATGGCGCAGACATCTGTTATCTCAACCCTTCAGGTGGTGATTTATTTAAAAAAAAAACCCTTTTGACTGTCAAATCACTCCACATTGACTTCACAATGCACAGCAAGTAGGATTAATTTTCGCAATTTTCATGTTGAAAAAAGCAACACAGGCCAGAACTGAACTAACTTTCCATTATAGTCTGTTATGCTGAGCATTTGTGGAATAATCTGTTTGGGTGATAAGTAGGACTGAAACCAGTGAAATGTAGTGGGCAAGTGGCCAGCTGTGGAACTGGGAGACCTGCATTCAGTTTGACATTTGGATATAAAATTGTTAAGCAGAACTACTAGGCAAGGTTGTTGTAGCTGTACAAGGAGATGACTATCTGCCTAGTACCCTGGAGGAAGGACTGGAGTAAAACTGAATATAACAAATATGAAAGCTTCTAAACTGGATAGCCAAGTTTTGATGACAAGCACTACATTTATTTCCCTCCATTTTTTCAGGGATTATAAGAAGTGAACTTGGGGTCTGTTAAGCCCCAAACATCTAGGCAAGATCAAGGAAGCAATTTCAATTTCAGTAAGTTATCTTATTTGCGAGTCTGGAGGTAAATGCAGAATCTTGGAAATAGAAGAGGAATTTCCTGGTTTTGTTTATCATGAGTTAATTAAGACAATGTCTCTTTGGATGATTTGAAATGCTTTTTGCCAAATGTCTCTCCACCTGGACTAAAATTGCCATTTATGAAATAAGCTATCAACTGACTCACTCACTAGCTCCCGATTTTTTATGTCTGTCTGCTCTTCCATTCATTTCCCACCTGCCCACAATCTCTGAGAGACTTTTTTCATTTGTATTCCCTACTTTGGACTAATCACTTGTGTTTTATTTATGTTTTTATGTTTAAGTTTTTATTGTGTTTTAACTATTCTGACTTTGTTCTTCAGGATTATAACCATGAAAACAGTACAAAATTCTAGTAAATAAAAAAATTGCTCCCTGTTGTTTGGCCCCACACCTGACTTACCCATTCAAAACCACACTTTCTAAGTACTAGAAAAATAGGCTTCAGGGATCACAGATAGGTCTTACTGCTTATGATACAGTATTCCAACTTTTTTTTTTCAGCCAGCAAAATGTTACTGTGACCTTTCTGGATTTCTCTTCTCTGCATAGCTGATTAAGCACAATTCTGATATAAAAAGAAAGACGGTTAAAGATTAAAAATAGACTAATTCATACTTCTTGTGTAGCTGTTTAATGCTTTATTAAAACTATTCCTTGATAACTTCCACTATTTCTTATATTGTAGTGAAAGACATTGTTAAAATTGCATGAAGTGAGAGCCTTTTCTGCTTGAACAGGCTTGTGCCTTTAATTAATACCTCTTTTCACTGAGTCCTAAATACTGAATATTCAGTCATCTTCTCAACCTTTTAGCTACTCAAATTCATGTCAAGTTGAAATTAATAGGATATTTCTACTTAATACTGCACTACAATTTTTACAAGCAGTAAATGGCATGTGCATTTATCAACCAATGTCTTAATTAAGAAAAATAATTTGGATATGGCACCATGTAATTATACAGATGGTTCTTCATAATCTTAGCACCTTGTTTTTCAAGGCTGTATATTAAGAAACTAAATTACTTACTATCACATTGAATTGCTCTTAAACTAATAATGCAAAACAAAAAATTCTCACTGAAACCCAGCAGATTTAAGCTTCAAGAGAATACTGTTAATACTTTTAATAAACATATTAATGTTTCATTTTCTGTTTTTCCTATTATGTAGTATTAACATGAAAAGGCAGAAATGTTCTTGTCAACAAAAAGATATTTAAAGCTAAGGTGGGTAACTTTACTACAGTCAGAAAAGCCATTTTTCAAAAGGATACCAAAGTTAATATGATGAGGTCCCAAGTGATGTAATTTTTTCAAGGCAGATGATTTCTGAAGGTTGCAGTTTAAGGTGTGCTAATCCTATCTAAAAGCATAGGGTTAGGGTTAGGGTTAGGCTAACCCTTATTTTTTCTGCATCAGCCAAATTTGGATAAAATTCATGGCAGCAATGTTCAGCAATTGCTACCAGATTGGGTTGGATTAGATTTAGTTATACTGAGAGGAAATTTATTGAATGCAATAGGTTTCAACTTATTTTATTATTACATCTTTATCAAACCCATGGTTTTCAGTAGACAGCTCAGTGTTGGGTTGGGGACTCAGTTTTTTGATTAGTTCAAATAATGCATCGCAGCTCATGTTCTAAAGCTCACTACATAGTAAATTAAAATAATCCTAAATCTTGTATTTGGATTTTGAGAAACGAGTTCACATTATGAACATATCTCTCTCCCATCTTAATCCATTAGTTACTTGCTTGGTACATTAGCTTCAGGGCAATGTAAAATCAGCTTAACCAAGCAGATGAAGCATCTCAGTCTGGCTTTCATTCAGCTAAACCTTCAGTGATAGCTAGCTTACCATCTGTTTATCTAATAATTCATCCCACAAGAATTCAAACTGCTTCATAGCTGCTAGATAACAGGCAGCAAAGTTTGCATGCTTCTCTTGACTGCAACCCCAAGGAGAGCCAGACTGAAGATATAGCATATGGGTAGACCAGATAGGTGAGTGAACAACAACCAGGAAGCTAAATAATTAAGCAGTATAGCCGCTTAAGGGCCAGGGTGTGTTTCACATATTGATAAATAGGAATAAGGCAGTTACAGAACGTGGCCTTAAGGTGTATCAAAGTCAAGGAGGTGCCCATGTAACAGAATCCTCCCTTGGAGGGATTTTGTTACACAGAACAGGTTTAAGAATATTTTTAGCACTGTAGAGGCATTTTAAGAAGGGAGACAAGAAACATCCCATAGAAATACAGGTACCTTTCAAAGCTGGAATCTTTATCATATGACTTGTTTCTGTACCTCAGGTATAGGGAAAAATCTCTGGGATTTAGGAGATACTGGCTTCTTCTCCCAGGAGTCTTCACTGTTAAGGAACTGCTAAAATATTACATATATCTTCATTAAAACATGTACACATACAGTCTAAACATTTTAATTGAACCATATTTTAATATGGGAATGTTTTGAATTGTAACTTATTTGGGACATCCACTTCTGCTTTTACTAGCTGAAATCCTGCAGGCCAACAGAAGTCATCTTCTCTTTCATGTTCAGGTTATACAGATCTGAGAGATGTCTGGGGAGGTAAATCTGAAAGAGAGTGATTAAAGGCATGGAGCTGGAAATAAATATAAAACATATAAGGGTACATTTAGGCTAGAATACCAGGGATTGTCCCAGTTGCTGTGATTGGAATCATATGTTTCCTACTTGAAAAATGAAGTGTACTTTCCAGAATGGCTTTCCTAGCTCTGTCATTAACTGTGTATAGTACAACCTTCAAAATCTTGTTTTCTGTAAACTTTTGGGTTTCAATTCCCTTATTCTCATGCAGCCTGGACGAGGTCACGGTGGTTGTGGACTGTGGAAGATGAAATGCAGTACACAGAATGATAACATTGGAAGGAACTAGTTAGTCCAAACCCTTGCTCAATTCAGAAAGCCAATTTAAAACCATCCGAATAAGTGTCTATCTACCTCTGTCTGAAAGTGTTTCCCTCTATAAAGTTTTACCTAACATTCAGCTGACATCTGCTTTACTGTAAATTAAAATATTTTTTGCTATCCTGCACTTTGGGACAACAAAGAATAGGTGGTAGCCTTCTGTGTGGTAATTGTTTCATGTATTTGAGGAGATCTGTCTCACCCTATCTCATGCCAGTCTTCTTTTCTCATGGCTAACCATACCTAGATCTCTCATTCTTTCCTCATCAACTTTGATTCTGGTCCTCTGATTATTCTCATTCACTTTTGCATGTCTTCAAAATTCTGTGAAATGGAATGTTGATAAGGAATTATGTAAAGGTGCTTAGGACTCTGTCCATCAGTCTCTTTGTAGTTTCCTTAAAAAGGTGCCATTCATCTTGAGACACCAGTTTATGTGAGATGTTTTAGAAAAATGGACAAAAGATCCCTATTCTATCAGATGTTATCAGAATGCTATTTTAAAAAAATAAAAAATCACACTACATTGTAGTTAATTACATTATACAGAAAACGCATTCCAATTGTTGAACATAGGCAGAGCATAATACCATAGTAAACTAAGAATGTGGTTATTTTTCTTTATGTTCTGATTTTTAAAAAAAAATACTTTTCATGAATTTTATATTTTTTACTATAAATATAAGGATGGAAATATTTATTTATTTATTTATTTGATTTCTATAGCGGCCCATCTCAGTGAGTGACTCTGGGCGGCTTACAACAATAAAACTATAAAACAATTAAAACAATTACAATTAAAACAGTTAAAATATGAAATAAGTAAACAATAAATATACATGGCTGCCAAGTGAGCAATGCATGGATGTTAATAAAGCCAAGAGACGGACCATCCACACTCTCAAGGCCCAGGCACAAAGTCAGGTCTTCACAGACTTACGAAAGGCTAACAGGGTCGGGGACATCCTAATTTCTGGAGGGAGGATGTTCCAGAGGGCAGGTGCTATGGAAGAGAAGGCACGCCTTCTAGTTCCAACCGACACTCCAACCGACACTCTAGTAGCCAACCGACACTCTCTGGCTTATGGGACCCACAGCATACCCAACCTACTAGATCGAATTGGACAGGCAGAAACAACTGGGAGAAGGCGGTCCCTTAGGTAACCCGGCCCCAAGCCATGAAAGGCTTTAAAGGTGACAATCAGCACCTTGAATTGCACCTGGAAGCACACCGGCAACCAATGCAGCTCACATAGCAGTGGTGTTACATGTGTCGAGTACCCGACACCATTTACTATTCATGCAGCTGCATTCTGCACCAGTTGAAGCTTCCGAATGCTCTTCAAGGGCAGCCCCATGTAGAGTGCATTACAGTAGTCCAGATGGGAGGTCACGAGGGCATGAGTGACTGAGCAAAGCCTCTCGGTCTAGGAATGAGCACAGCTGGTGCACAACCCGAAGGTGTGCAAAGGCCCTCCTAGCCATGGCTGCTGCCTGCTCTTTGAGCAGGAGCCATGAGTCTACGAGGACCCCCAGATTGTGCACCGGGTCTGTCTGGGGCAGTGCAACCCCATCCAAGACCACAGGGGGAAAACCTTAGCACCGGGAGGTCCACAAACCCAAAGCCACTCAGTCTTGCTTGGGTTGAGTCGAAGCCCATTGCACCCCATCAAGGCCCTTACAGCCTCCAGGCACTGGGTCAGGACATCCACAGCATCACTCAGGCGGTCTGGGGTAGAGATATAAAGCTGAGTATCACCAGCATATTGATGGTATCTTACCCCCAAACCGTCAGATCACCTCCCCCAACGGTCTCATGTAGATGTTAAATAGGAGAGGGGAGAGAACCGAACCCTGAGGCACCCCACAGAGTAGGGGATGTGGGCTGGACCTTTCTCCCCCTATCAACACTGACTGGAACCAACCCCAGAGGAAGGAGGAGAACCAGCACAACACTGTGCCTCCCACCCCCAACTCCCAAAGCAGGTCCAGAAGAATATCATGATGGATGGTATCAAAGGCTGCTGAGAGGTCAAGAAGAGCAAGAATGGTCGCACTGGCCCCATCCCGCTCCCACCAGAGGTCATCTAAGAGTGCGATCAATGCCGTCTCAGTCCCATAACCTGGCCTGAACCCTGATTGAAAAGGGTCCAGATAATCTGCTTCATCCAGGGTCCTCTGCAGCTGCCACACAACCACTCTCTCCACAACCTTCCCCAAAAAGGGAAGGTTGGAGACTGGACGAAAACTGTCCAGGCTGGTTGGGTCAAGCGATGGCCCCTTGAGGAGAGAACGCACCACCACCTCCTTAAGAGCCAGTGGGAGCACCCCCTCTCTCAGTGAGGAATTAACCACCACCCAGACCCAATCACGTGCCTCCTCCCAGGCAGCCTTGACCAACCAGGAAGGGCACGGATCTAATACAGAAGTGGCCGAACTAGTAGCTGTGAGGGCCCTGTCCACTTCCTCAGGTGCAACCGAATCAAACTCCCCCCAGATAACCATGCCAGACTTTGCCCCCGTATCCTCCACTGGCCCTGCCTTAAAGCTGGAGTCCAATGTAGAGTGAATGCGAGCAACTTTATCCACTAGATGCACGGCATATTCCTCACAGTGACCTGCAGGTGAAGCTCGGTATTGCTCCCTCCAAGGAGGGACTGAGTCACCCAAAATAGGGCCGCCAGACAGCTATCTGCAGATACAATAAGGGCAGAGAAATAATCATGTTTCACCGCCCTTACCGCCACAAGGTAGGCTCTAATATCTGCTCTAGCTCATGTTCGGTCGTCTTCACTCTCTGTCTTCTGCCAGCAGTGCTCCAGGTGTGTCTTAGCCCTCTTAAGCCTCCTCAGCTCCTCCGTAAACCACGGGGAGCTGCAGGAGCCATGGGCATGGAGAGGCCACTCAGGCACGATCCGATCTGAGGCCCTGGCTGCTCCCTCATTCCATGCGGCCACCAAGGCCTCAGTCAGACCATGTAGCAGACTTCCCGGAACAACCCCAAGCTCCCTCTGAAACCCAATTGGGTCCATCAGTTGCCTGGGACGGGCTGATATAATAGGCCCAGCCTCCCTGCGGAGGGGGATGGCACCAGAGAACTGGAGGCTCACCAGGCAGTGATCTGACCATGACAGGAGAGAAACCAAGATCTCCCCCAATTTCAGAGCACTCTGCCACTGCTCTGACAGAAAAACCAGGTCAGGCAAATGACCACCATTATGCGTTGGGCCCTGGATTACTTGGGACAGGCCCATGGCTGTAATGTATGCTTATTAATTTCTTAGATTTATATCCCACCTTTCCTCCAGGAGCTCAAGGCAGCCTAATTTATCCCAATGTTCATTTTATCCCTACAACAGCAATCCTGTGAGGTAGGTTTTGCTGAGAAAATGGTTGAGCCAAAGTCACACAGTGAGTTTCCAGGGCTAAGGGTGGATGTGAATGGTGTGGATATACACCTTACAGGTATGCAGATTTAAATGCGCTGTTTGCATCTGCTAGATCAGCAGCCTTTCTGGTAATATAAGGAGAGCTTAAATGTAACACACACACACACATACATATACATATACACACATAGATACATATACGCACACATACATATATACATATGAACACACACATACATATACATACGTATACACACACACACACACATGCCTACACACTTTTTGTCATTCTGGAACATAAACTTGGTGGATTTAGCAGGTATAGTCTTATGATAAAGATAGAATGCATTTATTCATCACTATACCAGTGTGAGGGAGGACTAAGATTGAGCATACCCAAGTTCAGCATACTTTAGTGATGGATTAAACCAATGGCTAGAGTATTAACCTAGAAAATAAAGTACATATTTGTTTAACTATAATACAAAATGTTGCATAGTTCTCTATTAAGGTAATAGTAGTTTTAATGTGGGCATTAAATGTATTTAATTCCTATGTCCACGTATAGTGGAATGAATGGGTTTCACAAAATAAATCTGAAATACTAATTTTTTTTGTAAACAGCAGATATAACTATAGAGGCTTCATCTGTATGCTTAGCAGAACTCCTGGATACTGCGCAGGTGTTTGCTTGCAAATGCATATCTCTTTGCAATAATCACATAATCTGACCTCCGACTCAGAGAAATCACTCACTTATATTAACTGTGCACAGAATGAAATGATGCCTGTGCTTTATCTCCCTCTTCCTTGTCCATGGCTGCCAAAAGAAACCCTGAGCATATCACACTATTCTTTGGGTGGAGGGAAATGCTATCACTTTCTCTCTTCATTCTACATACAAAATAACATTCTGAAACTTCTTCATTACCTGCTACAAAATGTTAAGCACCACCCCTGCTGATTTTGGAGGAATATTTGACTATGTTCCTTCAAATAGTGTTCACTTGAGGAAGTTTGACTCCTGCCAACAAGTCCCTACACTTTCCTTAGCAACATTCTTCAGAAGTGGTTTGCCATTGCCTCCTTCCTAGGGCTGAGAGAGTGATTGGCCCAAGGTCACCCAGCTGGCTTTGTGCCTAAGGTGGGACTAGAACTCCCAGTCTCCCTGTTTCTAGCCCAGTGCCTTTACCCACAATACCAAACTGGCACACACACATACATACATAGTACATACATATTTGTCTGTATATCTGAACATCTGGATAGTCAACCACAAACACTACTGTCCTGATTGAACTTACCCAGCACCCATGTGGAGCTCTTGGTCATAGCCAGGCCTTTTTAATTCAGTTATGAAATAATTTTGTGCATGTGGATCCAATGTCTGAAATACTTTTCACCTGCAAATGTGAAAAGTATTTCAGACATTAGATTTCTCTGTAGACATCAGAGCTCCCATATGCAGAAAAGCCACACGTTAAAACCTGAAAAGCCACATTAAAGCCACACGTTAAAACCACATCTTCCTTTGGAGCAGTTCAGATTTCCAGAAAGTGCATGTTCCAGTCTTTTGCAAAACAGTATGGTAGACTGTTTTATTTCCATATTTGGCTTTGCCACTTTTATGTTTGTCTGTAAAGGTATAGAGTTTTATTTTAAAATCTTTATTTTAAAATGTGCAATTGCTTACTAGGTGATGAATTTGTCTACATGAACAGCTAACAGATGGGACTGAATATATTTTCTATCCTGTTGGAATGAAGAATAAATTCATTTGTCTGCCTGTTAAAACAAACTAACTTAATTCACATTTTCCAGACTAAGAAACAAAGCAGGACACAATTATCCTTTAGCTTCTTTGCTTCTCCAAAGCTCAAAACTCATGTATTTTTGTTGCTGTTGGACTTGGTGATCATCACTGATTTGCATGATATTAAGTAGTGAGGAAGGGGCTGTTAATGGTGTGTTGATTAAAATGATTAAAAGAAAGATGGTGTGTTTAACTTTGTAACCTGTGGATATCGTGTCCGTTTCTGGTCACTTAGGGATTTATTGAAGCATACAATTTAACTAGAGTTGCCTACACTTTTACACGCAACTGTAGGTATCTGCATTTGGGGAGGGCTGCACTGATAATCTGTTGCATCTATTTAGTATATGTGACATGATAAAACATTAGTGTGGCTAAAGAGAAAATTGGGGTTAAGGACTGTTCATTAAAATATTTCCACAAGGAGATATAAACAGTATTGTTTCGTATCCAATATTTTCTCCTTCAGTACTCATGGATTGGGTCAAATTGATAGACAGTTCACTCTGTATTATTGGAACATCCCACCCATACCCAACTGACTGCCAGCTCTATGTATATTTTAATTCTTGTTCCTTAGAAGAAGTTCAGTTCTGGAACAGAAATAGCGTTCTCTGGTTGAGCTGATGTCTGATCATCATCATCATCTGACTGATGATGTCAAGTCATCAGAGGGTGATTGATGTCTAAGCATCCTGAATATTCTGGTTGGCCAATGAATGACATAGAGTGTTGAATTAAAAAGTTTAGTGGTCTGATCAGCAGGGCTCAGATGTTACAAGGGACAAAGTGATTCCTCTCTTTCCCCTGTTACAGATAGAGAAAACTGGTGGTTGGATTTGGCTTGAGAACAGCCTCCTCCAGTGAATCTGATATCAGCAGGCTAGTGTAGAACAGATTTTCTCACCTGGCCACCCTCCAGATGTGTGGAGTTGAAGTCTGCACATCTGGAGTTTGTTAAGGTTGGGGAAAATCTGGCTTGGAATATGGGGACCCAGAGTTTTGTCTTTCCTAGCTTGGTCAGTATTCTGCCTCGCGTCTATTTGCTGCCTCTTCAAGCAAATTAGTGCAACAAAGACAGGGCTACCGTTTATGTGTCTTGCAAGCCGAGCCACAGGTGCGGTTTCTTCCAGGAAAAAAGTGTTTGGATTCTCTGTCTGTTCACTTGATCACTGAAAGCACCCTTTAAAAAAAAAAAAAAAATACAGTATGTTACCTTGCTCAGGGTCCTTGTGGAAAAGATCTAAATAAATGAAACATGCTAGGATTATAGGCAGCATAAAACATTAATTATTCTGGAAAAGATAAAAGCTGCCTCACCCAGAGCCAGGCTTGCTCAATGGTAGCACATATGCTTTGCAAGGAGGGGCTCCAGATTCAGTGCCTGGAATATGCACTTTAAAAAATCAAGTAGCAGAAATTTTGAATATTCTATGCCCAAAGCATTGGGAAGTTCCTATTAGGTAGAATGAACAGTATCAGGATTGATCAGCCAGTACTGTAGTCTGACATGATGTACAGTAAAATAATTAGACTCAGTTCTAACTTTTGCTATGTACACTGAGTCTAATTCTAGACTTCCTGCTTAGGACCAGGTGTAGCACCCCAAATTTTCCTTTATAATCTCCCTGTTCCCCTTACATTTAGGAGAATCCTTGCAATCCTTCACTTACTGTATTCAATTCAACATTTACCTCAAGAGTTCAGTATTGCCTTTTCCAGTTATAGTATAAAATGTTTTCAAATTATTTCATTTTTTTTCCAGAGAGCATTTGTTCTCACTGTGTTTTTGGTATGTACGAAGACCTGAACTGCATATACTGACAGTCTCATCAGGTTCCATTAAATGGGCATTTTCTAATACATTCTTTCTTGGTAAATAAGTAGGTCATGTTTCAGCCAGCCTTCTTTTTTTTTCTGTCACAATAACACATAAATTATTCAAAGCTTATGTTGTTTATCAAAGGTTCCTAATATTTTTTTCTATTTTGTATGAAATAATTTGAAAAGATTCTCTGCCCTCTTTTAAGTAACTAAAGAGATTATGTAACTTCCCCTGACACCTCATGCTTCAAAGAGAATGACTTCTGAGTTGGAAGGAAGCCAGATTTGTAAATTGAAATGTTCTCTGTATAATAAATTTACACTAAAAGAATGGGAGTTAGAGTTAGGAGATTTCAGTAAAAGTATCTGACATATTCTACTTGGCAAATAATCACAAAACGTTTCCTTCTCAAAGGCAGCTTCTACTGTAATTGAATATTTAAAAACATTGGCCAGAGGGAAACAAGCAAAACAAAGCTATAGGGAAGCTGTCCAAATGAACTTAGTGTTCAAACAATGCCTTAGAGTAATTTGAGGTTTCTGTGGGTAGCTTGTCCAAGATGAATTAGGTGCTGACATATTTGTCACGTCAACAGAAGTTGTCATGCAGAGTCTGAGGCAGAGCGGTTGCTGAGTGTTGTCTCTCAGCAGGCAGAAGTACTGAAACTGCTATTAACTTCTTTGTCTCTTTCCTCGTGCCATTCTCTCCCCACTGTTTTTGTCTCTTGGCTTGATTTGAGTAGTATCACCTATCGAAACCACAGTCTGAAAGGTCCTCAGAGAGAGAAATGTTATAAGCAAGGTCTTCCTGTGCCACTATGCAACAGTAATATCCACCACTGGTGGTGTCCACCTCTATTTCACACACAGTACTTGATTCTGAGCAAACACTGTGGCTGCTGTCCACTTCAGAGAGGCACGCTATCAGTTTTACGCAGCAAGAAAGGCACTAGTGAGGGGTACTGACTAGAGCTTGGCTCTGGGGGCCCTCAGGGAAAAGCACTTAATCTGCCATCTGCTCTGGGGAGGCCTAACTAACAACTTGCTGCAATGTCAATCAACCAACCAAATTCTCAGCAATGGCTGCCCAGTGCCTCATTGAGGACCCTCACAGTAATGCAGTGTATTCAACCTTGGCAACTTGAAGATGTGTGTTCTCCATGCTGGCTGGGGAATTCTGGGAGTTGAAGTCTACACATCTTCAAGTTGCCAAGGTTGAGACTCACGGGTGTAATGTAATGTTTAGATGGTGGCAAAAATCACCACTGAAGCTAATTGTGGAAATATATTTGGTTGTAGAAATTGAAGTATAGGTGTAAGCTGCTCATTTGACCTCATGGACAGGTTGGCCTTTTGAAGAAGATAATCCACGGCCTGGATCCAGTGTTATTTTTTTTAATTGTTCAGAAGCTGACACTGTTACATTCAGGCACATGGTAAATTAACTCTCCCTTACTATTATTTCAGATTAGATAAGAAACCTGGGGCCAAATTATTTTAAAAGCAACCAGGGAACTGTATATAATTTGTTCCAAGAAACCTATTTGGAGCCTGAAAATACCACACAACCTGTCTGTCTGAGGCCTGAGCTGCAAAACACAGAGAGACAGAGAAAGGAATATCCAGCTTTCTGGGAGAAATGATTGTTGTGATGTTTAAATCTAAGTGGATGTAGGTAAATTACAAGATGGGTATAAAATCTGAAATGTAGCTTGAGATGACTAGGTTTAATTACTGGCTATTAAGTCATGGTGCGTGGTTATCATCCTGCAACAAAACATCATTATTGTTTAAACATTAAAAAGATTTACTTCTGTTCCTGACTACTCATCAGCTTGTGATTTTTACTTCCCCTTTGAACATAGTTGGGTTCCTTTTGTTTTTAATTTTTAATGTTATTGGTAAAGGTCAAATATGTTTGCAGGAATGTACATAGGTTTGAGATACACTATTTTCAGTTAAGACTCACATGGTTTCCTTTTAAAGGAAGTCGTAGACCTTGTGAAATACACAGGCAAGCAAGTTTGTTCCCTCCCTACTGCAGCTCCCATTAGCCCCAGGAAGCATGACCATCGATCATAGGAGTCCTAGTCCAAACCTTTGGAGAGCACCAGGTCATCTTCACTCTGTGATTGAAGCCCCCTTCTGGATAACATGGGTTTGTCCAGTCTGTGCCATCTTTTCTTCTTGTTTTTCTTCTTGTATTATTTTATTGTTCTCTGTGTTTCTGTGAGCTGCCCAGAGTTGCTGGGAATTGGAGGGTGTAAAATTTTAACTAAGAAATAAATAAACATTAAAATAAGTCTTTCCCAACGACTCTCATCTGGAAGTACTGAGCTATCCTTCTTTCCTTGCCATACTGTCTGATGATGAAATTATCAACACATTTAGAGGAGACCAGGTTGGGGAAGGCTGGTGTATATAGCTGCAGCCAATTCCTATGTGCTTCCATTTATTTAATCAACTTTTTTCCCTTTTAAAATGAGTACCTTTTCTTAACAGAATTTAAAATTTTACAGAGCCCAGCTGAGTCAGTCCTCTCGCCACATATGCATAGGATGACCATCTCTTTAAAATAACAGAAGGCTTTTTTATTTGTCTATGACATTAATAATGTTATCATTTCTTTGCACAAGGTAGACGTCTATTTTTAATGGAGTCTTAAATAGGATGCTTTTGGTTTCCTGCAGGTTCAAGCCTTGGAAATGAAGAGCAAATCATTCTTAAGGCAGCTGAACCATCTAAAGAAGCACTTAAGGGGGCTAGTAGAAATTCACTGCAGGCATCAAATAGCACACCAGTTGCCCGCAGGAGTTTACTTCCAGCACCGAAGACAGGCACCACACCAGCTGGTAAGTTTTCCCAGCCTACATATCAGAGTTCATATATATTCTGTATGTGTGTATGTGTAAGAGTGTGTATTCTAGAACTTTGTATTATAGCTCACTCCTAATATAGAGTAGATATGTTTTACCTACAAAGCATCCAAATCTGTTTTGAAATTTGTGCCCAAATCTATTTTTCGTTTTACAGATTAATTCACTAGCTATTGCTATTTAATTTATCCACTCCAGAATGCAGTCTTTTTTGAATGCATTCATATCCTAGATTATTCAACAATGGATGTTCAACCTGAACTTGCAAGGTATAAAAATTAGGAAGCATACATTATCATGATAACATGAAGGGATCCTCAGTAGGTCTGTGCATTGAGCACAGATGTTTGCAGGAATTTCATAAGCATATTCACTTGAAAGTTTTACAAACTTCCCCAGAATCAAGAATCTTGATAAATCCCTGACCACAGGCTACATTGGAAGCATTCAGCCAAACATGTCTGCTGTGAATGGAGCTGGCATCCCCTCATGCAGACTGTAGTGCAGACATTCCCAGTATATTTCTCATGATAGAGAGAGGGGGAGAGAGAGACACTTGGCATGTATACAAAGACAGATACCCATACCCCATCCTTCTACCGGAGATAGAAAAACCTTGCTAATTGAAAAAATAAGAGCAGAACTCTGAAAAAGCTAGAGAAAGAGGCTGGATAAGGAACCGGAGGGTAGGAGGTGTTCTATTTCCCCAACAACCTCTGAAGAAACCTTGGAACCTCTCAGAACCTGGAGGAATCCAGGAACTTTGAAAATGCTATCTTTCACACTTACCAGGTTTAGGGGATGGACACTAAGTGAGGATAAGTGGTGGCAGTGGGAACTATCAAGCCATTACCCTAAATCAGGGATAATTCAATTTGCTTCAAGAAGTCTTCTATTTCAATAGAAATAAGTAAACTAGCTAGCCAAGAGTAGTGTGCTTGGTTTGATATATATGTGGTGCTAAGTCTAATTTTCCATATCTCTATACAAGCAGAGAACTATTTTTACTGGTATTTCAGACTGGGTTCTAGAAGCTATATTTTCATCTGCAGGATCTTCTTGTAATCAATAATATTTATGGGAAACGCTCTATCTCACATTGTTGAAGAGCAGACCAGCACCATCTGGTGTGGTCTACCTGGAGCACTGGATTTTCTATGAGCTCATTTTACTCAAGTTGCCAGCAGATCTGTGGTTTATATTTTTCCAGCACTGAATGTTTGCATTTTTAGTATTTAATGTTAAAAATATGTTTTACATGTTATTGCTCCTTCTTTTTAGATGAAATAGTATTTTGTTTATTTCTGCTGAGGATGGAAGAAAGAGCTAAACCATCTAGTCATACTCTGTGTTTCTTGGGCAGGAGGTTGCATTACTGAAATTATTTGCTTTTTGCAGTGTTCTCTTGTATTCACCATAAAGGCCACAGGTTGTGAAAATGCTATCTTTCACACTTACCAGGTTTAGGTGATGAACACTAAGTCAAGATAAGTGGTGGCAGTGGGAACTATCAAGCCATTACCCTAAATCAGGAGTGGAGTCTGGGTGTGAATACCCAGAGACATTCTAACATAGCAGGTTTGAGATCTCCAGTCACCCTATGAGCTTTGTTTTCTGCTACAATGTTTTAAACCTTACCTTCAGACCTTTATCTAAATGTATGAAGGTCTGTAGAGGTATCCTTCATGACAGGGATAAGGTGAGAAACACTTGCATACATGCTGTTCATCCATCATTATTTTTGTCCTCACATATACAGTCTGAGTATCTTCATAGAATTAGAGCCACATTCATTTGGGTAATTTATATGGATGTATTAGCATGCTGCCTTCTCTTCAGATAGGACTGTCAGGTAGCAAGGCATAAATCTGCCCAGATCTTCAAATTATCCTGATGCTTCAGAAGATGAAACAGCCACGAACATTTCCATCCATTTATTATCTGGTCCTATATACCTCCTTCATGCTCCTGCTATAACACATAAGCCTCAAGTAAATCATAGTAATCAGGAAGAGCAATTGAAGACTTCAGGGCTAGAATTATAGAAATACGCCAAAATTGCCCTTTCCAATATTGAATCCAGGTTTCAAGTGGTCTTACAAATTGGTTCCTGGAGAGTATCCAAAGGATGGATGGTTGTTCATAATTGCTAAAAACCTGAGTCCAACCAACTTCACAGCTTACTGTTGTGGGGTTAGAATGAATGGGGAACACATTTGGATCACTTGAGCTCCCAGAAGAAAGTTAGGTTATAAATATAATAAATTTAAATGAATTAATATTTAATGATTCCTATTATCAGGTTGGTTTCAGGGGCTCATGTCCCTGATGATTCTGCTGATGATGTGCAGGCTTCAAGAGAGAGAAGAGTATATAAGACAGCTTTATCCATAAGAGGCCATAAAGATTAGACATTCTGTAAGCTGATTTTTAAATATTAAAATGAGGAAATCTTGTTCATAAGAAGTTATGAGTGGAGGAAAGGACATCTCTTTAGTTATTTACTCTGTAAAGAATATATAAATAGAGTGTGAAAATCTTAATAGCATTATGCCTGACTAATAAAACATGGAAGGCCCAATTTTTGTCAGCCTCTCAGCCAATATATTTTTATTTTGTTGAAATGTTACAGATAATCATTTGATACACTCCTGGTAAGACTATACAGCTTTTAATAGGATGTGCTTCAGAGGCCAAGTATGAGTTGTAATCCACAAGGGAAATATTCAGGTATAAACACATCTGAAGATCAGTCCTCTAAAATACCTATGAGTATTTTGACTATTTCTACTTGATTGAAATAACTATTAGTAAGGAAAATGACTTCATTGAAGTTTTAAATAGGAGTTTAGTATCTATATTCCTTCTTATAAATGGATATCTGAAACCTTGCCTGAACTGTATTTCTGTCCCACACCTTTAAAATAGAAACCAAAATTCATTTATTTATTAATAGTTTTATTAAATTTGTATACCACTATAATCCCCAAGGACTCTCAATGATTAACAACAGCAATAAGGTATCCAAAGAGGAATACAATATTAAAATAACCACAGGAAGAAAGTAATAATAAAAAACAATATGAAGTAGAATATGAAACACAAGATCATCCCAAATTATCCCAGCTTCCAGAAAGAAGAGCTAATCTAACTTCCAGAGGGATGCTGACTCTGGGTCTCAGCCTTCCTCACCTCAAAAAATTGGGAAACCATGCTGGGGAACCATGAAAGTGAAAGATCACTTCTGCATGGAGAAGGTGGTTCTGCATGTAGGTACCAGCCTTAAAGGTCTTTACAGGTGGTTTTCATTCATGGACTGCCTCGTACAGCGATGGTTCACAGTTACAGCAGTGATGAAAAAGTAACTTTGCGACCAATCCTTGCATTTACAACCTTCACAGGTCTGTAAGGCAAAGGAAAGCTGTAGTAAGATCATAAGCACAGTTGCAGTTTCGCTTAGCAATTGCCTCACTTAAGGACCGAGTTGCCAGTCCCAATTATGGTTACTAAACAAGGACTACCTGTATTGTCAAGGCCTATGTGGCTGGCATGCAGGGAAAGCAAGTATCACCTGGATTTCTAAAAAGATCTTTATTGCCAGTAGGATAATGTAACAGAACCATGAAAGCCTGTCAAAGTAATTATTCCACACAACTTACACCTAAGTTTAATTAAGTCAAGTTTCTCTGAGGGTCTTTCTCACACTTCCCCCTTTCCCTCCCCTGGACTCAAGAACCTTTTCTGTAATCTCCCTGTTTCCTGCCTTCAGTATCTTGCTGCCTCGGCATCTTGCTGATTCGGATTACACTGTGAAATCCATTGGAAGTCAATGCAAGGTCTACAACATTGGTGTAATATCCCAGCACCGGTGCATGCATGCTAACAAACTAATTGCCACTTTCTGCACCAATTCCGGTTTCTGAGTGGCCTTCCCAGGCAGCCCCATGTAAAGCTCATTACAGTAGTCCATTCAAGTGGTAATAAGGGCATGAATTACAACCACAAATTCTACTGCTGCAGATATTGCCACAGTTGGTAATTTCTAAATTATGGAGTGGTTAACTGCTCATACTGAATGCATCTTCATGGATTCCATAAAAAAAACAGCCTAAATTCCTTTGTAAATCTTCTTTTTTGTGGCGTAGTTCCACAGCGTGTAATTCTCACCAGGTAGTGTACAGTGCACACTCTCAGACTCAGAACAAAACTGATTGGGAGATAGAGGCCCACAGACAAAAAGGAAATATTTTACTTACTTCAGTATTGCACGTCAGTTGGTACATATGCCAGATAGTGATATCCAGCCTAGGCAGAATAAGGTTTCTTTGAAGGCAGCAGTTAGAAAGTTCTAAAATTATGTCCAGGTGGTTTCATGCAGTTTATTGCTGGAAACACTGTTAATGGATTCTACAATCCATTTTTCATCAACTAGCTTGTCTCAACATAAGCTAAATATGAGTAATATATAGGCTTTTCTGGATTTCAGTTAGCATATTTTGGTTATGGGGCCTTTTTTATTTTAGCCAGGAATAAAGTAAGGAATTTTTTAATAAACCCACTTTGTCTGGCTAAATTTTTGGAATGTTGTTGTAGTCCATGTGCATAATATCTTGTATAAAAAGGAGTTATGGACATGTTACCATAGCCATACTCAATAATAGACCCATTGATAGAAGCTGGGGAAGGTGAAAGTGGCTTAGACATGACGCCCTTTCCCTTCACCATCCATGGATCCTTTAAGAAATTGCTTGTGTTAAAGACAATCCTTCTATACTGAAAGCTTAATGTCCCAATACCCAGTAATTTGTCTTTGTTGAAAATGTAAAACCTAGCAACTCTGAGTAAAATTTGCTTGCGCTGTTGTTCCCTTTTCCTACTCAATTCATTTTTGTATCTACATCTGACTAGTATATGCCTTTTCAAGTAGTTTTGCTTATTTTTATATGCTTTTTCATGGATGTGTGTATCTTTGTGAACATCTTCCTTAATATACACATTTTTTTTCATTCCAAAAACTGTATCACTGAATTCAAGAAAGTATAACTGCCAAAGGATAATTGTATTCCCATTCTCTAATTGGTTCAGAAAGTGCAAATCTGGAGCATTCTTATCCAAATGCAAACAATAAATTATCTGTATTTTTAGTTATAGAAACTATTCTGCCAGTGCTATATATGGAGAGTAGGGTGTGAAGGTCTTTGTTGCAAGATAGCTCTTGCCAACCAGCTGCCTCTGCTGTCTGCATGCACTTTGTCATCTGTGTGACATTCATTTCCTTGATGCCCTCCTGCATCTCACAATCAAATGCAGCAATAACCCATATTTTGTAGCCTTGGCTTCCATGCTGTTCTTCACTTCCATGCTGTTCTCGTTGCTATCAAGAACAAGGTTGATGCTGAAATCCATAAGCATTTGGAAACAAGCAGTTTGTTTGTTTTACAGTGCCACTCCGAACAAAATACTGTGTGACAATTGCAGAATTATGGTGGTTGTGTATCAAGGCATCATGGGAAGAGATTCTAGTAGCCTTCAGAGGTACTGCTGTATGCTTATGCTTATGCAAGCCACATATTTGGCAGTCATTAGGAATCCAGGGCTGTTTCTCTGGGAATACTGAGATTGTGGTTAGCTGTTACATTGCAAATACAATGCTTGTTATTAGCCCAGAAGAGACCATACATGCAGAACATATAGTTGTTAGGTGTTGTAGCTACAGCTTGCTAGTTATGAGGTCATTTTAAGATTGTCACACTGTGAAATGTTTTATGGAGTACAAATACCAAATACAAATATTGTAATTGGTAATTCAATACAGCATTGCACCTACTGTCTGCAGATCCTTTCCATGAAAGCTGTGCAAATTCTTCAAAGGTTCTGTTTGATAATGTATCAGAGTGCAAGCAAAGTACTTCTTCAAATCATTACAACAGATGTGTCTTTTTCCAGGCTCATGTGGCTGCTTCAGAGCTGCTTTTGATTCTCTCTCTCTCTCTCTCTCCAGTATATGCCTGTGTGTGTATACACACACACACACACACACACACACACAACCATTCACATGAATGTGTGCATTGTGAAGCACTGTTTCGGAAAGATTTGCACAGCCCTACTTTTCATACTACAGATGGCTCATATGTAAAGAAAATACATAACATTATGCTTCTTTTCATTATAGGCTTTATTATTTTCCTATACATCTAGGATGCATTGTATGCATCTAGGAAGACTATATATCTTCTGTGAAGTTGTTGTGATGACAGATTTTAACTACATCTGTTAGCAGACTAACTCTGCCAAAAGTAAAATGTCAAATAAATTCCTGAGTTGAGAGGATGATCATTTTCTCTTCCAAAAAGTTGAGGTGGGCACTTGGTCTCCTACCTCCTTACTAATAGGAGGAAAAAGGGAGGGAAAGGAGAATCCAAAGTATTACTAACCAGTTAACCTAGCATCGGTACCTGGAAAGATATTAAGTAGATAATGAAACCGTCCATTTTAAGGATCTTGAAGATTATGCTATGATTGCTAAGAGTCAGTTGGCTTTATCAAAAATTCTTATCTTCTTTGAAAAGGTAACTACTTTAGTGGAAAGAGGAATGGTGGATAATTTTTGACAAGCATCCACATAGCATTCCCACTGGCAAGCTGTTAAAGTGTAATTGGGATGGGGCTATACTAAGGGGCTCATAAGTTGCTAGCTAATTACATTCAGGGAGCCAGCCTTAATGGCTTTACATTATGTTGGAGAGTACAACAGAATCTGTATTGGGTTATTTTTATTCAATATTTCTATAAAAATGGATAATGGGATTGATGGCAGCTTATCAAATTTGAAAATGACACAGAATTGGGAGGTCTGGCCAACATCCAGGAAGACAAAAAAAGATTGCAATATAATCTGGACAGGTTGAGAGAAAAAAGAGGCAAAATATGAACCTCCACACACACAAACACAAAAAGGGAATACAACATAGGGCTTATTATTGAATCATGTTATTTCACTGGACTGGCTGAGATCCTGGGGTAGCCAATCTGGGATTGATAGCAAAACAGAGTGACAGGCATTCAAACAAATCTGGAGGTATCAAGACCCTGAAGTTTCACAGCAGGTACTTTATAAGCTGGGCTAATACCACAGAAATTTTCTGATCAACTGAGGCCCTAAATATGCTAGAAGGATCAGGTGATGACTAGCACTCCATCACTGGAGGTTTTCAGCCATTTGTCTAGGATTGTCTGATGATTCTGGCCTTGAGCTGGAGCTGGATTAAGACCTCCAAGGTCCCTTTCAACTCTAAGATTCTATGATCCTACATTGAGCATGAGGTTGGACTAGATGTTATCTACGGTGTCTTCCAACTCTAAGATTGTCAGATTTTATTATTCTTCAAGGCTTTCTGGGTTTCTGACCCTGGAAACACATGAAGCACAACATTTATTATTCTTCAGTCCTAGATAACAAATGTTAAATTTGTTTCCTTCTTTTTTAAAAAATAAGGGAAGATTCTTCCTTAAAACAATGGAATAATGAATGAGCATGGACAGCGATGAGGAAGATAAGGGAGAGAGGAAATGAACAGGGAATCCAAGTGAGAAGAACATTGAAGAACCTGAATTCTGAATAGCAGCACTCCAACATCTAAAATATTTTTGTACCTCCTACTGCCAAAAGTAATGGGGAAAAAAATTAAGATCCACGTTGCACCGTCTACAAATTCTGTTGCCGATTCTTTATCATATTAATAAAATTTGATTTGTCTATAAATTCTGGTAGAAATCTGTAGGACTGTATTTTCAAGGAGTGATACAGGAAACCTTAATTTATGTTTCAATGAGGTGCAACAAACCATTTTCCAAATCTGGATCAGTGTTCTTCAGTTTTTTAAAAAAACTCTTTTCCCATATATTCAAAATAGTGTATGGAAGTAATTCTAGTCAGTTATTGGGTGAGTGTGTATTTTAGCTTCAAGTGGAAAACTTCTGAAAGAAAGGAACTCAAGATGCATGAAGTTATGCAGATGTGAGTAAGCCAAATAATTGTGATAAAGAGTAAATAGGGAATCAGTTGGTAAAGGAACAACAAGTATTCTAATAAGGAAAAAAGCATTTTACCTGTGTATTCTCATTTAAAACAAAGCATGATGATGAGGCAAACAATATATCTGGTATTTTTGTAGAATCTGCTTGTCATCTAAATGAGGAGTCTTTAATTAACCCCACAGAAATTTCATCATTTTGCGGCACTCCACCAATCTGAGCCATCAAAAACCAAAGCAACAGAAAAGAAGCACCTTACATGGGATGACACAGTATTAGAAAATAATTGCCATGCAAATTGTTTTGATGACATGAGCTGATTGGTTTTCTTCCACTCTCTGAAATGAGCAGCTTTAATTGGATTCACTGTATTAAATCATCCTTCTGTGCATATTTGGAGCTTTGCTAGCATGTCAAGAAAATAGATTAGGAGGAGGGGAATAGAAGAGCGGACGATATGGAACCTGTCCTTTAATTCTATTGAAATAAATTACACCAGGAGAGCCACTTGAGAGAATGTGATGAGAGACATTTGGTTTATACTTTTAATTTTAAAGTAATTTTAAAGAAAGCACAAGCCTTTTAAAAACACCTTGGCTTGACAGTAAATTAGCAGATGAAAAGCTACCTCTGGTGGTTCCCTTCCCAGTGATAGCAGGCAGAAGGACCTTTAGTAGTAAGTTATGGAGGTGGGGCATCAGGACTTTCGGGCTCACTGGAGCTGTCAATGTGAATTAAGGGTACTATCAGTTAAAATATGTATGCAGGTAGGTGGCATGGTGTCCACATCATCATCTGTCCCTAATAATAACTTGTAGAGGTATGAAAATCTAAAAGCCACATATGAGGGAAAATATCCTGAGTCTAAAGGGACATTAAAATTGCTCTTGGGAATCTACCAGGGCCGCAATTTGGGGGGGGGGGGGCAAATGTCTACCAGGGCCGCAACTTGGGGGGGGCAAATGGGGCATGTGCCCTGGGCACTGCATGGGGGGGGTCCCAAAATGAGCAGGGGGGGGCACAAAAATGGGCACAGAATTCATGTTTGCCACGGGTGACAGAGACCCTAGTTACGGCCCTGGAATCTTCTCTTCAGAGACTGTCCCACAGCTAGTTCATCGCCACTAAGAAGATTCCATCTTTTGCAAGTAGTTCTCCTATCTTGGCTTAAATAACAAAAATATTCTTACTTTTTCCTGCAGGAGCTCTTTCCTAATTACCACAAGCCCTTCAAGTATTCAGATAGTGTATGGAAGGAATTCTAGTCAGTTAAGGGGGGTGAGGGTTGTATTTTAGCTTCAGGTGGAAAACTTCTGAAAGTGTCATGAGTGAGGATGGCGAGCAGGGGGCTCCCATCCAGGCTGTAAAGCGCATGCGTAGTACTGAGGAATTAGGTGGCCATTCAAAGAGACACAGATCCGACCCGCCTTAGTCTTTGGGGTTTATATGTCTGGGTTTTTCCCACACTTCTTCAGTTTGTTAGGATTCTCTGTTATGTAGCAGTAATAAAACACTAGAGACCTATTCCTTGTCTCAGCGTGGTTCCTGGCTGTTAGGACAGAAAGGCAGGAACTCATGATGCATGAAGTATTCAGATCCCAGTGTCATAAAATCTGTTAAAGTTCAAATCTGACACTTCGAACTGGAGCCAAAAGTGGGCCAGTTTGATTGGCACAGCACTGGATTTAATAGAATAATAAAAAAAAAAAGAATTATTATAGTTTATAGCATAGCACTTTTTAAAAATCTAATCTGTTTTTACTAAAAGTGTTTTTTTTACATCTATCCTTAAAAAGTTATCTCTGCATAACACAATTGGCAAAATGTCTTTATATACACATACACACACACACACACACACACACACATACTTGCTGTGATCTGAGTTTGAGTTGTGGGAGAAGGATTCAACTTTTGTTTTATTTCCATTGCTGTGTAAAAAGAGAGAGAGAGAAAGAAAGAAAGAAAGAAAGAAAGAAAGAAAGAAAGAAAGAAAGAAAGAAAGAAAGAAAGAAAGAAAGAAAAAATGCTTCTGTTATGTGACCCACCTATCCTGATCAGGACTGTTGTGTAGTGGGAGGATGGGAAGAGTGAACTCTTTTCCATAAGGTTTTCCTGCTTAAAAAAAAAAACCTTTTTGCTTTTTTTTAAATTTTATTTTAATGGAGGCAAGTAGCAATGGGGGGAGGGGAACATAGATTTTCAGCAGGAAAAGAGTTAGCTTTATCGCATGCACGCTGGTTCCAGTCTGGATCAAGAGTTTGTGTTTCTTGTATTTCACTTTGCAGTGATTGAAAGTGTGTGTGGAAAAAGTGTTTTAAAGTTTACATATAGTTCCAAAAGAATAAAGAACATTAAGCTATTTTTGGTAATAAAAGGACAAAAACCATCACTTTCACAGAGTGGGGGGAGTCATGAAGGTCAAGAAACAAAAGGGAAAGGAGAAGAATTGATTTCCAGGCTAACAACTATCATCTTCCATCTGTATTTGCTTATTCACATTTCTTCTATCTTGTGCACCCCAGGTTGCTGATTAAGCTTCTAGTCAGAACAGAACTGAATTATTCTTTACCCAAATAACATTTCACATGTCTTCCTTTTCTCATTTCATCTCAAATAGGGAACGCCACAGTACTTCATTATTCATGAAGGATATGATTACTTGTGGTTATCAGACTAGAGGGAAGAAGACATAAAATGACAGCCTCTTTGCAGGAAGCCAAACCTTCCCCCTCCCCCAAAAAGGTTTGGTGTTTAGCTTGGAAATTCCATTAGTTAATTGTTAACATTTACAAACATTTACGTGGCTAGTTTGCTCTGAATGTAGACCAATTATTAATTATTAAAGACTTTGACTTGTCGTTTGGCTTGTCAGGAGGAGCTGGTGAACCCCACTTCTTTCAGCCTCCCCTCCAGCACATTCTTGATTCCACCAGATTTTGGCCCTATTAAGGTAGATTTTCTCATTCTTTTCTGAAACGGAATGAGTGAAATTTGGAGCAGGTGAACTGACGGTTTCAACATATAGAGGGAAAAAAAAACCCTGAATTTGCTCAAATCCATCATAAAATTTAAAAAGACCAGAAGGCCCAATGCTCATGGTATGATAAAAGCAACAAGTGAAAAGGTTAAATTGGAATCCGTGCATCTGATGTTTTTCAGTTCCAAATTAATGCAGTAGAGAGATTTCCGGGTTCTGTGTTTCTCACTATTTGAATTCTACAGAGCAATATAAAGTAGTTAACCTACAAGCTACTTTATTTTAAGTGCACTTTCAACCAGTTTAGTCAGTTAACAATGTACCACTTGGCTGAACATTTTCTTTTCCATTCAAATGGATTATAAATAATTCTGTAGGTTTTCTCTGAATTTCAGACTGAACAATCTCTTTTTACTTCCTTACTCTGCAGTTCTTCACAGTCTGTTAAAATCCTACTGACTCTAATGGGGCTTTAAGGATTTAACCAGGTAGATCCTTTTTTTCTTTTATTGCACTTATCCGAAGCTTTCTTTTTTGCACGCAAACTAGAAGTTCCCTTTTACTTTTTTTAAATAGTTTTCCAGACTTTATGAAAGAAGTGTTAATGAAGGATTTTAATCCTCCTAATACAGAAAAATAGAACAAAAATATTCTTACTTTTTTAATGTTTCATTAAGATCGTGTTCTTAATGCCTGAACTGCAAAGTGTTAGAAATGCAGGTTTTAGTATGTTATGGTTATTTGAAATCATTGAAGCTACATGTTATAAAGGTAGCAAATTTTTAACTTACAATAATATTATCATAGTTCAAACTAATATGCAGATAAGTATGACTGATCTTTGAGTCATTGCCCCATAAGGCATTTTAGTAAATGCAAAAGAAGAATATAAAATGCATTATTTGAATATCTTTTTTCCTTCATCTGATAAGATTGCTTAATTTGAACTTGGTTTTTATCTCATTACTGCCAGTTGTTGTAGGCTGAAAATAAATACTATTGTTAAAATAATTCAAAGCTAAGTAGCAAAAAAACCTTTTTCTTCTTTGACCGAACTGTCACCTATTTTCCCATTCTTAAGGTTGTGTTCCTATAAACACTTACTGGGAGAGGGCCCTACTGAATTCCTTAGGTCTTACCTCTGCACAGATAACCCGAATAACTTGGAAGCATGTTTTTCTGAGCCATCCTTTCTCAATGGGAAAAATGCAATCCTGGTCCCCCATACTCTTAAAGATACTCTTCTCCCATGACCTGGATCAGTCTGGGTTAATAAAATCTTGCAACAGGAGATGGTGTGACACAGTTTTATTTACTTGCTTCTATGTAATTAAAAGTAATAGACTAGTACTTGATTTTTTAAAAAAATATAATTATGTTATTGCTGCTTTG
Organism: Candoia aspera; assembly: GCF_035149785.1. Classification (NCBI taxonomy): domain Eukaryota; kingdom Metazoa; phylum Chordata; class Lepidosauria; order Squamata; family Candoiidae; genus Candoia; species Candoia aspera. Next base: position 93,540,671 of record NC_086157.1, on the reverse strand, counting down.
GAGTAGAGTAGAGTAGAATAGAGTAGAGTAGAGTAGAGTAGAGTAGAGTAGAGTAGTTCTCTGGATAGGCCATGTTACAGACCTGTGAAAAAAGGAAGATATAAATAACTTGCCTTCATACAGGGAATTGATCTAGTCTACTCAAATATATTTTGAATAACCTTTTAATTTGAAAGTTCCAAGAAGTATAGGAACATAGGAAGTTGGTTTATGGTGGATCAGCATGTTTGTGCATCTAATCAAGAGGTGAACTGTCTTTCAGGGCAGGAGTGTGACACTATGTGACACACAGAGAAATGTCAGGATAATCTGCTTTTCCTTAGGTCTTTGACAGAATTTTAGAGGCTTGCTCTTTAAAATGTGTGTCAGACCTATTTGGGGACTTGCCGTTCATGTGCTTGCTGCCTTAAAATGCTGGGACTGATTTCTGCCACTGATTTTGAGTAATTAGGTTCAGAATAAGTTGGAGGGGGTGGGGAAGAGAGGTTTGTGAGCCGTATGCTCTCCTGAGTCTTTAGGTTGCCCACCCCTGACTTAATCCATTATTGTGTACTTTGACTGGCAGAGGGCTTCCAGGATCTCATGCATCTCAATGACAGCACTTCATTTGTGTGTGTGCTTGTGCACATATATGCACATTTGCTGAATTTGTTAGATTTACTGTATATCCCACTTCCTCAACAGCAGCTCATGGAGGTGTTCATAAGCCTCCCTGTTCCTTGTTTTCATACAACTCTGTGGTGGGTTGTACTAAAAGAGAAGGACTGGCCCAAAGTCACCCTCACCCATGGCTGAGGGCTGTGTAGAACCTGGGTATCCCTGGTGCCAGCCTAGCACCTTATTTACTGCACCATGTATGTGCACATGCCAGCAAGAGATTCTAAACAGAAATCTTACTCGGTTTCATCAGAAGCATCTGTGTTTCATTCAAATTGTGGTTTAATAATTTATAGTGCCAGGAGTGCTTTATAGAACAGCATATGCTATCAAACAACTCTTTCTTCCATTCTCAATTCTTAAATAGTAAATAAATAGACTCGTGCTTTTTGAGTAGCAAATTGATTTAGAACATGTAAGGGAAATCTAGCCTGCTATCCAATTCATCTATTATGGTGGTTTATAACCTAACCTGCCAAGCTTCTTCTCTGTATTTAACTCATTCCCCGATCCTATTCCAATACCCTTTTCTTTCTCCTAATGTTCAAAGAGGTTCTAGAAATAAGCTTTATTCAATAACTCAACCCTAAGAAAGGAAGCTTCAGTTTCCACCCAGGGGAAATCTCTATCAGCAGATGGAGCAACTGAGGATGTGAGGCTGCAATGTGTGTATGTATGTTTGGGATTGGAGTGTGTGTTTAAGATCTCCATACATATGTGGATGTGCATATGGATAGTATACAGTAAGTACTTGAGCTATTATGATGTGTTTTATTACTGAATTTTATCATATTGTGAAATATTTTTAGTTTTGTACAGTGCCTGGAAATGTGCAACATGATAAAAATAGCAAACTATATTTATGGTAGGGTAGAAAAGTTAGAATTTTAAAAAGTGTGGGAGGGGGTCTTCTGTAGCCATTATTAGCTCCATCAATATTTCTTCTACTTTTGGAACCTTTAGAGATCACCTTCAGCATTAATATATTTTCATATAGCCCTCAAGTCCAGGAAGTAGCTTTTACTGCAGAGAAAGTAGGGAAATTTCAAATATGCTGAAAATATCTGTTTGTTTCTACAAGATTCCTCATTCAACGAAATCTACCTGTGCAAAGTTCTGTCAATAGTAAAATAAGTTCGTCTGTGTGAATCAAGGCATGTGGATGTTGAGTGCCTCAGTTGTAAACTCCAGCATTTAGTAAAGGACTGAATAGAACCAAATGCTAGACTTTTTCTCCACACAATGAGCAACCCTCCCTTTACCTCATTGTATGTACATATTCCTCATCCTTGAATAATGTGAAGTCTCCCTTGAGTTGAGCTTGACTTTGACTGGCATGTGCTGTTTCCTCCCTCCCTCCCTTCCTTCCCAGGCCTTACTGACCACCGCAAATGAACCAAGTCTGAATGGTATGCAACTCCCCAATATGTAACTTGGATTTAAATAAACAATACATATGAAAACCAGGAGACATACTCAGAAGAATACAACCAATTTCTTATCAGCTAGGATAGTTACTGTATAGTAATTGGCCTCCAACAGTATAGAAGTGGTTTGCCATTGTTAGCTCTGGGATTTTTTTTTTTTTTTAATTTCCCAGTCTCATCTATAGCCTGTAATTTCTTGGTCATCTCCCATCCAAATATTAATCAGGTCTGACTCTACTTAGCTTTTTAAAGATTAACTGGGTACTGGTGCCTACAGATGCCTCATTTCTCCACCAAGAAGGGGATTTGACTCAATGGCCTAAATAGTCTCTTCCCTTCCAGCATTATAATCCTATGATTCTTTGTATAGATTATATGTAAAAACACAGGGAGCCAGAGAACATAAAGAAGGCATGCTTCCTCTTCACACGTTTAGTGAATTTACCTATGGCGTATGAAGACAAAGTCCTAATGTGCCTTCCTATAATTGTGTTTCATGTTCAGTCATATACATATATCTATTTTTTTAAACAGGGTCAAAAAAAGAAGGACAGAAAGATCAAGAGGCCAGCAGACCTACCATTTCATCCCCCAAGAGACTGGTAGTATCCGCTACCAAGCTCCATTCACCAGGTATTTGTAAACTGGGAACACTTGCTTTAAAGAAAGTTTTAAATTTGTAGGTGGCAAATTATTAAGATGTGACTGTCTGAAATAATTTCCAGGACTATGCAAATCTGTACAAGGCTAAGCAAGAGTTGTGTGCCTCTTTTTAAATGGTTAAAGCAGCTGTCTTTTTCTATTGTGTGACCATTTCAAAAGCTGCTCCCAGCATTCCTTACAAAGCCTCTTATAGTAAAGTTGTACATTTTTTCTGATTGACTAGGGGAAATGAGGAAGAAGACAGAAGGGTTATTTATTTGTTAGGTTGCCCTGCATGAACACAAACTCTATAAACATTAAATCTCAGACAGTCAAGCATCAGTAAGCAGGCTTCATTATATGAGCAGACAAAGCAAATTGTATCAGATTATCTCTGGATGGAACAAAACATTTTTTTTCAGAATGAGCACATTGTTGTTAAATGTTTAAAATATGGAAGCTATTTCAGAAGTAGATGACTTTAATTTGTCAACAAATGCTATTGTGTTAGGCATAATGTACAAACAATTCTAACCATGGAGATAATATAAGAAGAAAAAATAAATCCTGATTTTTTGGCCCATGTGTTCTGCTTTTCTGCTTTTCCTTTAGTTCTCTGTCAGCAGTTCCTGCATTTAACTGCAGTCTTGCTTTCTACATCTCTACATAATTAAAAAGCCACTGGTAGAGACAAATGGTTTGTAGCAGTGAACAATAAATGAAAAGGTCAGGTGAATATATGCATGTGTACATAGGACTACAGTATTGATTTGGCTGATTAATAAGAGTACTCGATGAAAACATTTTAAATGAGCTAAAATTATTCCTCGATTAGTCAGATAATTGGAGGGGTGTTGGAAATGTTTAAATGTTTCCACAAAACAACTTGCAAATAAAAACATCACAGGCAGACATTTCCAAATTGTGTCTCCTCCTTCCCCACAAAATGAAAATTTTACAATTAATGGATTAACATTTATTTTGACAACCTTCATTATTCTGATTGTGAAACTACATAATATAGAATATCATAAAGGATCCTTGTCAATGTTCAGTAGCATAAATACTTTTTCTTAGTCCTTGCAACAACACTTAGTCAATTATTCACATAATCCTAAAGGAATATACTGTAATGGAATTTTATCTCTTTCTAAGATTAAGACTCTATTTAGCTCTTTCCAGTCTTTCAAAATTTGAAAATAAATTATTCTGAATGTAAAGATATGCAGTGATTAGTTTTATAATGTAGAATACTTTAAAGAAGTTATCCATACAATCTTTAAAATAATATTTGATAGTTCATCATAACCTCCAAGCATCTTGACATCCCTGCATGTTTTTGCAACTGCCTGAAAAATATATAGCATTATTTCTGTGCTGCCTCACCTGTAAATACCTAAAAGGTTTTAATTGTTTCCTTTAATGTGCAGCAATTGCCTTTGGTAGGCAGACATGTACAAAATTTGTCAACCTGTTTCTCAACTTCCTGTTCTCCATTAGTTCATGGAGAATGAAAATCTTTCCTCGGTGTTTCAGGAATAGTATTGATAGTCTCATTTAGAAGATAGAGCACTGCAGTCTCATATTGCTGTGATAATATTTGTTTTAATTGTTGTTCAGTTGTTTCTGACTCTTCATGATCTAATGGACATCATTTTCCCAGGATTGTCTATCAGCAGCTAAGTCCTGGAATTCTTATAAGCTTATGCTGTCAATGATAGAATCTAGCCATTTATCTTCTAATAGTCTCTTTTTTAAATTTTCTTCCATTTTTCCAAGTATCAGGATCTTCTTCAGTGACTCTTGCCTTTACATAATATTTCTGAAATATTTAGCTTTATCTTAATTATTAGTGCTTCCTTTGATCACTCTCATTTTACCTGATCTAGTATGGAATGATTTGATCTTGCAGGCCAAGGTATTCACACCAATTTTCTCTAGCACCACAATTCACATTTTTTTTCTGATAGCCCAGTTTTCATAGACATATTTTACAATTAGGAGAACCACAACCTTGGCAATTTACCTTTGTTAAGTCATCTTTGTTATCAGTGCAATGCCTCTGCACTTCAATATTTTGTCTAGGTTCATAATAGCCTTTCTCCCAAATATGAGATGTCTGTTTATTTCATGACTATAGTAATCATTCCTGTGAATTTTTGTGCCTAGGAATATAAAATCTATTACTACCTTAATGTCTTCTCTGCCTATTTGCATTAAGATAGCATTGCCTGTTGACTTAACCTTCAGGGGTGAGTGTGTGGGAGGTTTAATGCTGATCAGCAGACCAGCTTTTGCATTCTCTTCTTTCACCTTCAACAAGAGATTCCTTAAGTCTTTTTTGCTTCCAGCCATCAAAATATATCATCAGCATGTCTAAGGTTACTTACGTTTCTCCCAACAATTTTAATTCCAATTTCTGTTTCTTCTACTCTCACATCTATCATATATTCTGCATATAAACAAATCAGGTGACAGTTTATGACCCTGGTGTATTTCTTTCCCAGTCATGAATCATTTAGTTGTTCCATATTTCTTTCTAACTGTTGCTTTCTGGTCATCATACAACTTCTTCTGGTGGTTTGGTACATCCATGTTTTTAAGGGTGTTCAAGTTTGATGTGGTATATCCAGTCAATAACTGTTATATAATCTATAAAGCAAAAATAGGTATATTTCTAAAAGAACCTTGCTTTTCCATTATACATTGAATGTTAGCAGTGACCATAGGGCCCTAGCCTGTTCTGAATCCCACTTGTATATTTGGCAATTTCTGTTCCATGTACTGTTGTACTCTAGATTGCACAATTTTGAGCATTACTTTACTAGCATGTAAGTTAAGTAAGATAAGTGGTTTATATACAAATATACACACATATCATAAGTGGAAGCAATACTAGTAGCATATTTCTGCCAGGAAGTATATCCACTGTTTCATATCAGGTCTTCAAAGACATACCTGCACACTGAGTTACTTAAATTTAACTCAAAGGAAATCTTACCTTTCCCTCTTCTGAAAATTTCAACTAATCATCTTGGTCATCTCCCTAAGCTTTCCATGATGTTATTTTTTATTTACACTACCACCACTCTGTTAAAACCATGTACCCTTGTTACAACAGTTCTACACTGACAAGTTAGATTGAGTGCACCTGATCTCCCAAATGATCTTGAAAGCCATTTTGAAGGTCTAATATTGCTTCTCAGTGTGGCCTTCTGGGGAACCTCTTGTAGATCCAAAAGAAATGAACCAATCTGAATATACTCTATATCCAACTGAGGTGAAGATCCGTGACACAAAATATGTAATTGCGGTGAAAGTTTATATCCGAGTGAAATGTTGCTATAATTCAAGTGACAAAATGCCAGAAGTGAAATACTTTAAACTGGTGTTCTATTTTTTAAAATTATGACAGTAAAAGAAGAGAGACAGCCATACTGCATAATAGCAGGACAATACATGCCAGTGTTTTAAAGCAGACACTCATTTTCTGTAGACCTGTTTAGAAAATGTTGGTGGAAGCCACACTTCAAAAATAATCTAATGTTTGTTTTTAAGGCCAAACCCACCCACCCCCACTGCATAGCTTGGGTTAGGCAATTTTCTACTTCCAGGAAAATGTTGCAGCTCAGAACTGATGTACCCATTTGGAACACAGTGCATTGCAAATAAGAAAGATTTACTACCAAACACACTAGCAATAGAAGTCTGTGTTTTTTAGGTGACATTCTATAGGCACTTGAGAAACAGATGGCTTTCAGTTATTATGCTTACTTAACCAACTAAAAGCATATCACATTTTGTAATACTCATTTCTCAATTGATAAGCTATGAACCACGCTGCTATGGATTACCTTTGGACAGAAGTAAGTCAATATACATCCAACAGTATGCACATTATGATGGAAATTAAAACATTATGGTACTGTGGTAACTCCTTTACTAATGTATTTTCTGTAGGCTGGCTAGCCTAATGCAAACCAAGGGAGGTGGTCCAGACATTAGTGTATATTGTGCTGTGGGAACAGAAGAGCAGGGAGGAGAGATGAAGAGAATAATAAGAGGCTGTTCCAAGCCAACCACTGTATAGGAAGAATTGTTACACTTTCCTTTTGTTTTTACAACGAAGGGTACTTCCACTGGAGGCACTTGTTCTGCAATTGCTTTACAGCATTCATGGAATTCTAATCTCTGCAAAACTGCTGATTGATTATGTTATCGTATCCTAGCGAGCTAAGTACATTCAGCCCTGCCTGTGCTTCCAGATACAAAGCCACAGTATTACTGGATTCTTGAATATGTTTAAGAACTACAAATGTGCAATAAGTGAAAGAAAGAGCATTCCTGTATCTTCCCTGATTGTGAAAAAAATAGGGCATTTCAGCAGAAGCCCGTTTTTTCCCTGTCTTTGATTATTCCAAATGCACTGTTGCATATTGTTGTAAACAAGGTGACCATAGCTGATAGGTCACAGTAATGAATGATGAGATTCTGTAACATCTGGACAGGAGAAATGTTTGATGTGGCACACTAATGTGCTATCACTGAATTTTTAGAAATCAAGTGAGAGAGACATTTGGCTATTGACAATACAGGCATCCTTTCAAGATCTCCCCCATAAGGTTTGGTAGAGAGGAGGAGGGGGGAGGGGGAGGGGAAGGGGAGGGGGAGAATACTGTGCTTAAAACTGAACCTACAGATGCAGTCAATAACTGGATAAGTAGTCAGCATTAGCCCAAGTATTAGAATGAGAAGGAGAATGATCTGGAAAGGAGAATGCAAGAGGCGATGGGTACCCTGTGCCAAAGAGGGGGAAAGTATTATTAAAATGCAAGCATCTTATTTTTCACATCTGTCCACCCTAAAATGCCTAGGAAATCACTGTTCTGACTGGGTGATATTTGAATCTTCTAACTTGCTTCGAGCAAAAACAGTCTTATCTTCTAACATCTGTGTATATGTGAGGTAAAGCATTTCTAAAGCAATTACTATGCCCATGCCCTAAATAATATCCTTCCTCATAACTTCACAACTGCAAAAAAGATTCAGAATCATTCATTGTGCATTATATTTTGTTGATTCTTTGTATGAAGAAGAAAAATGGTAAGACAATATGCATTCTGGGTTGTTTGTTCTGTTAGCACTAGATGAGTAGATACAGTAAATTCAAGATTATCCGTAAGAACAAAAATCACAGCTTAAATTACAAGGACGTTTCAGAGCATTTAGAAAGACAATTTACAGGCATTCAGTTCAAATATTGTAAAGCTGCAGGGATTTGGAAGAGTTGGACAAAGTTTCAGGGAATTTTCTTTAATTAAATCTGAAACAATTTAGCTGTGGAGTCCCCAAGGAAGTCGCTCTGAAATAGACTCACTGACCTCATTATTGTACAGCTTTGATGTTTATTGGATTCTTAGTGTTTTAGATACAAAGCATATTTCATTTTTTTAAAGTGGATGTTCTGCTTTATTGTTTCTTTCTATCCAGATCATCTTAATAATTGACAACAGAAGATACTGCTTCAGCTTTTGCAAAAAGCTCAAACAGTTCTAGTTTTAATCTAAAGTATGGCAAAAGCAACAGAACTAATATTAGGGTTGTTTGTCCTCTGCAATTGCCCTGACATATTATCAGCCTTTCAAGGTAGTCCAGACAAGAAGCACACCCAGATGAACTAAATCTATTTATTCTAAGGTTACATTAACAGAATCTTGCAAGTCTGAAAGTGTATCTCTCCCCTGTCATCTTTATAGCCCAAGAAACTAGGGAGAGTCCCTTCTGAGACATTTGCCATGCCCACATTCCTTCTGTGGGCTAAGCTACCTCTTATCCAGCCATTGCCCTGGCTGCAGTTCTTTCCCCTGTCTCCCAAGGTCATTCCCACATACCATTACACATACTACATATTGCAAGCTATCATAAAAATGGCCTGAAATAAAATATGATAGCTTGCTGCTTCTTAGTGCATAGAAGACATAGGCTAGAGAATTCCGGGTTTAATTTTTATGTAGTTACCAAATTTTTTGTGATTCTGGATCAACCTCTCACATACCTCTGGTCTGTTTCATACCATAACAGATTTCATTATATTTATTAAAAGTCATTTCTATTGACAAAGAGAGCCAGTTTGGTGTAGTGGTTAAAGCACCAGGCTAGAAACCAGGAGACTTAAGAGTTCTAGGCTTACCTTAGGCATGAAGCCTGCTCGGTGACCTTGGGCCAGTCACTCACTCTCTCTGCTGTAGGAAGAAGGCAATGGCAAAACACTTCTGAAAATCTTGCCAAGAAAACTGCATGGACTAGTTCAGGCAGTTGTCAGGAGTCAACACTGCCTTGAAGGCACACACACGCACTATTGACAAAAGTTGGGTGTTTCATACAAGAAGAAAATACCATTTTGCATTGGGTTTCAAATGGTTATGATGGAAGCAAAATTAGTTTTCCAGGCTTGTTGCCTGAATGAGTAGAGAGAGGAGTGGAGATGTGCACACCAGCTTTGCTGTAATAGTCCCAGGCATTCCTACTCTTCCTTCATTGGCTGAACACAGGAAGAGTCCTGTGTAAGTGGAATCCAAAACCCTTCATCACAGAGAGACTCCTATATGCAATCAAAACTCAATGAAAGAAAAATTGTGGATAGAATTGGTACATTGCAAATACTCGAAGTAAGTGCACTTCCTCATTCCAGCCTCCAACAGATCAAGCAATAATACCTTAATTTTGCTTTTATTAAGAACCAGTTTATATGTTACACACTCACTGAACAGTACATAGCTAGAGCAGCATACCTATCAGTTGTCCCAAATTGCTCAAAACAGCCACACCCTTCAAGGTGTTGTCCTACAGCAAAACCCTATTTTGATAAATCTTGGTTCCCAAACCACCAACTTCCTATAAAACACTTCATACTACTCTTAGTCAGCTTAGTCTTACTAAAACTGTTGCATACATTAGGCAAAGTGTTTAAGTAATGGTAGTACTTTACCATTCTGCAAATAGTAGTACTTTACCATTCTTATCTACTCTCTGAAGGTTTCCTGTAGAATCCCCAACTGTGTAGTCTTGGTCTAGTGTAAATATCAATGTCAGAAAATGTCATTGGGCAGATTTTCCAGGCCTTCAGAAAGTTTTCTCACCCTCCCTTTCTAGATAAATTCAGCCCAAGCACTATTTGGCACCTGCAGTTCATCAAAAGTCTATGGAAAGTCATTGGCCCCCATGAGACTGTCTTCGAACGCTGACATCAGCTCTGGAAAACATCTGTGAGCACTACAGATTATTGTGAGGAGAAGAAAAATAGCCACAGAAGCTTTGATGTGGCCACCAATGTTCAGTTTTGCAATAATTATATTTTAGGCCTGTTAGGACTCAGGCTGCATATTGTGGCTTATACAGATGACTTAAAAAAAATAAAACTGAAGTAGTTTTAGCTTGCTGTGTTGCTAGAAACAAGGCCAGTGAATTCCTTGAAATGTGAAACTTTGTGATGTAATTCCATTACCTGACAGTGTGTGAAACATAAACTCATTTATTTGCAACCTCACTTGGCTTCTGTATCACTACAATATTTGGAAAAATTAAGGCACAGATTCTTTCAGGCACAGATGCATTTTTCCTTTTCTTTCTTTCTCTCTTTCCCTCCCTCCCTCCCCCTTTTCTTTTCAGGTAAGTGTAACTGCACGGCTATGCAATTACTCTTCAGCTATGCTAGTCAGTTTTTTCAAAGAGTGTCTGTTCCAATGTTCACTCCTCTCTGTGTGCAGGGGAGAATATGGAATGTGCTCATTAGCCTCACCACTACACCACCACATTCGGTGGCTTATGGTTCATGCCTCTCCCACATTGAAGATTAATTTCTTTCTTAAGGAGCGTTCATAATTATGGGAGATCCCTACATAATTTAGAACACAGCTAGGTGACATCTTTGAGCCAGTGAGCACCTTGGAAATTTTGAGAGCATGCTGTGGGCATTCCCACAAAATGGCTGCAATAGAGAAGATTTACCCATACATCAAGGCCAAAAGCAAAATACTCATTTACCAGAAAACAAGATCTTAAGATGGCTTCTTTGTTCTACCTCTCTTCCCTCCCAGATGATCTCTACCACTGCAGCTTACCTTTGTCTTTTTTTCAGGTTGGGTAGATGCACGTTCAAACATTTTATTTTCTAAGGATACCCATATAGGGCCCAGAAGCATTTTTGTAAAAAGAAATGACGCTGCTTTGCCTTCTAGCATGTCAGTTTCTATTACATTTTTTAATATACAGTATATTAAAATAATCTAAAAATTTGCAATTAACATCAAGGGGGTTGGGGGGCTTGCCAGAAATATTGGTAATGGTAATTTTTAGATACACAAATACAAATCAATCTCAGCTTGTTTTTATGAACTAGTCATTAATCATCAAACTGTGCTGATGATTCACTGTGCAGTAAAGTGGTTATGATAATTTGGTTTCACACAAAGCCTTGTAGGAAGATGCTGCAGAATAAGGGGTTATTTAGAATCTATCTGAATCTACTATATGTGGTTTCATGCAAATAGCTAATTGCACAGAGATAATCTTGGTGGTGTGGTTTCCCAGCAGATGGAAAGTCTTTGAAGCAGCCTTTGATTTTCTGGAAGAAAGACCAAGCTAACCCCCTACCCCAGCACCAGCATTTACAGTACATTCTTGATGTGACAGATAAACCTATTTTTTTTAAATGCCTATATCCAAGTCTTCTATTAATTCCTTTCTATGTTTACCACTAATCCCTTTATTTCCGGTGTTCAGAGACAGTTCCCTGACTTAGCTAATCATACTAGCACCATCTGCACACAAGAAGAAAACATCAACAGATTGGGAAAAAAATCTCGATTTAGAAAAGTAAAGATAGAAAGATATTTAAAGATAAAGCCTAAAGCCGAGACTGTGAAACAGATAAATGAGGATTGAGCATGCTCAGTGGTAAATGGAACACTTACTGACAGCAGTGGGGAGGGGAAATGGGAGGAAGAAGAAAGGAAGGGAGACTTCCACACTGCAACAATATTTATTGGGGTTAAACTTTATTCCATTTTTAGGAGTGTTGAATTCACAGTGAACAGCCAGCTAAAAAAACAGGGCTCTTGTGCTGAAGGAGCCTAGGGTTCACTGGACGAAAGGGTGTGTGAAACAAATCAGTACAAACAAATCTAAACATAGGTGCTCCATTAATGTTTAAACTTAAATAGCTGCATTGCACTTTAATAAAATACATTTCAATCATATATCTATATCTACATTTATGCCTAATTGTTCTCAGTTACCTCTGTCTCCTTATATTCATGGAGGAGAAAAAATATATATTTTTTGCAATGCAAACTGTGTATCTAAAATGTGAAGACTCCTCTGAGTAAGAAGAGAGTCTGAAAGTCAGCAGCATGACCCAAGAGATTGTAAAGAATCTGTACTGTAGGGTTTTGTATAAGCTTTCTGATAGAAGGTTGGTACAAGAATTATGGAAAATACTGAAACTGCACTTGAATCCATTAGGAGTTTGCAAGACAATGATGATGAGCAATCCAGGCATTTGCATATTGGCAGTTACATTTGTTGAAGGCCGTTGCTACTACAGCACCTCCTTCTCTTTCTTGGCAGTTTCATAATGACAGCAGCACTGGAGACTGCCACCAATGCATGGGTAATAAATACTTCTTTTAGAAAAATGCAAAGCTTGTCAGCATAAAACTTTGGCATTACATCTTCACAGTGACATCCTTCAAGAAGGATAAATCCTTGTAGGGCAGCTTAGCTGTTGTTTATTCTTGAAGACATTGCAGGCTTGTTTCTGTGCATTAGTTGGTTTTAAAAATCAATATGTAGATGTTTAAATTATGCCTTTTAATAAAATTCATTATGTGAAAAGGTGCTACCAGATATATCTCTTTTCTCTTCACTTCAGCCACCTCATGACTGTGAGCAGCTATGTTCTTACATATAAAACAACATATTACACAGTTGGATATTTATTGCTTCTTACAGGACATCCCAAGCAAAGGACATCTGTTCCAAGAAATGGATTTTCTGCAAAACCAGATTTACAGACACGAGAGCCTGAACGGCAATTCATCCAGCAAATGAAGGATAGGTGTGATGAGCTAGCCAGAAAACTCAATTGTGTCCAAGAAGAACTTAAGAGAACCAGATGTGGCTTTGATGTCTTTGTTATAACAACCAAGTATTTCTTTCAGAAGGTAAGTAGCAATGAATGGTTTCCCTAAATTACCAAGCAGCCTTTTGAGAAACCACAGGTGTTTGGTTATGGCAAAGGCAGAGGAATGTAGTATTAATGTAATGTATCAATGGTATTATGAGAGATGAAATGGTATGGAGATTCAGTTTAGAAGGCATAATCTTGAGCATGACAACAAGCCCTCTGTCATCAGTGTTTAGACAAGAATGTGTGCACAATCCAGTATATATTGGATGCATACCCAAATTGTACATGTCTGAACAGAATTTCTCTGGAAAATAAAACTGAACTTAAAGAAGACCATGTCAGAAGTTCTCAGCAGTGTCTTAATAGCTATGTCTGTAATTATATTTCCATCAGTTTCTGTAACAATATCAGGATATCAGAATTGAGTATCATTGAAGATATGCATGTGCTATCTTGCCTTGTCAGTGTGAAAATAATGTTAGTTGTAGAATATTCTATTGGTAAGTGGACATTCTAAATAATCCTGAACTTCATTTATCTGGATATATGCAAAACTGTGCTTATTTGGACAGTGGGCACATTCTCTTCAATATTAGATGGATGTGCACTGTTATGCATATTCTTCATTAATCTAATAGTGTATTTCAACCTTGGATATGCTGACAAAAAAGAGAGACAAAATTTAAAATGATACTGAAAACACTATTTATTATTAGGTACATAGAATCGCCTGCCAACCTAGCAGTTCGAAAACATGCAAATGTGAGTAGATTAATAGGTACCGCTTCAGCAGGCAGGTAACGGCGTTCCATTTAGTCATGCCGGCCACATGACCACGGAAGTGTCTATGGACAAACTCCGGCTCTTCGGCTTTGAAACGGAGATGAGCACCGCCCCCTAGAGTCGGACATGACTGGACTTAATGTCAAGGGAAACCTTTACCTTTACCTTACATAGAATTCATCCAAAAAGCAGATGTGAATAGTTTTCTCAATGAATTATTGGTGTGTGTGTATGTGTGTGTGTGTTCATTCTCTCTCTCTCACACACACACACACAGACCTATTGGCAGAGAATGAAAATATAGAACTTTCTGGGTGCGCTGGCCTTGGTGCTGCAGATGCTAGACATAAATAGAATAATATGAATGACAACCTTTCTAAGCATTAGGACACTAGTCATTTCAAGTGGCAGGAAATATTTTAATAAGAAATATTATTTTGATAATCAGTGAAGAAAATATGCTGGGCCATTGTCAAGTGGCACAATTAAACTTATTGGTGAAATCTGTATGTTAGATGTGATAATACTGACATCTATTGGCAATGGACTTAAAATTACATGGTAGGTAAGCAAAGGATACCTCACTGGTACTGAGTGGGTTTTTAATTTGTCCTTTTCAACTGGGATAAAATAAGCAACAATATTTCAGCTTTACAAGGTTTTAATTGCAATTTTTGCAATTGTGATAGTGTTTATTGTGATTTATATTTTAACATGAAGAAGACTTTTACAGTGGATCTTGCAGATATCAGTGCCACCATTTGTTAGGAAAGTAGTTATGAAGGATGTGTAGGTCAGTCAGAATTTGCTCCATGTCAGTGTTACATAGTGTTTTCAGTGCAATACTCATTGGAGTCAGATATTTTGTGTTTAGGAAAAAAAACCCTTCAATAATTATAATTCACAATTCTCTGTATATTTGTTTATTTATTATTCAAATTGTGTTACTACCCATCTCCCCCAAAAGAGGGACTCTGGGCTGTGTATATGTGTTCCATAAGGTAATTCTTTTTATTCACATAACTACCAAACGTTTGCTGTCTAAAATTACAAGCATCCCAGTATATGCTTTTATATACAACTTTCCCAAATAGAAGTATAGATTTTTTTAATGAAAATGTCAGATGCTTCATTCCTTGCTGCTCACTTGTGTCATGATGCAGTGCACTGTGGAAAATCAAAACATTTAAATCACATTTAAATGTTGGCTGGATTTCTTCTATATTTGCAGTAATGCTAAACACTTATTTTGGAGGGAACATGTGTGAGAAGGATCTCTGGTCCTACTGGATTACCAACTATAAACATGAACTAGAGTGAGATGCAGTAGCAAAAAAGACTACTGTAATCTTTTGCTGCATTAACTGAAATATTGTGTCCAGGTCATAGAAAGCAATTGTCCCTTTGCACTGTGCACTAGTTAGACAACACTTGGATGATGGTGCTGCTGCTGCTGCTGCTGCTGCTGATGATGATGATGATGATGATGATGATGACGACAATAACAATCAAGAAAATCCTGTCTGGAATAATTCAATAACTTCCTAAAGGCCAGTACGGAGGGGCTGAGTCTGATCTCCAGTGGGAGGCCACCTGAGAGTAAGGGTGTTGCTGCAGAGAAGCAGTGCCATTTAGCCTTGGCTGCTTTCACACCCCAGAAATGTGGGACCACTATTAATCATTCCCAACAAGATGTAATAAGTTTCACTGAAGTTGTTGGGAGAAGGAGGTTCTGTAGATACCAAGCCATGGGGGCCTTTATAGGTCAAAAATTGTACTCAGAAGCTGATCAGTAACCAATGTAGGGTCCACAAAATCTGTGTCATATGCTCAGGGGTTAGTTAACATAGAGGCTGCCACATTCTGTGCCAGTTGTAGTTTCTGACAGGGCAGCTCCATGTACAATGCATTGCAGTAGTCCAGTCAGAAGGTGATGAGGCTGTGAGTCAAGGCATCTGGGTTCTCCTGCACCTGATAAGATCATAATTGGTGTACCAGCCCCTCTAGCAATAGTCTCCATCTGTTGTTCTAGCACAGCCTTTCTCAACCTTTTGACCCTGAAGGAACCCTTGAAATATTTTTCAGGGCTCGGGGAACCTCTGCACATTCAGGCTGAAATATAGGCCAGAAGTTACAAAATTATTATATTCACTTCATGTGTGGGCCTATATATACTGTATGCATTAAACTACAAATAAAGAATGAAACTTACCTCTTTAATGTGAAGGTGTCCAGTTTTGAAATAATTTTTTAAATAAAGTGTGATCTCCCAGGGAACCACTAGTGACCTCTCACGAAACCCTAGGGTTCCATGGAACCCTAGTTGAGAAACCCTGTTCTAGCAGAAGCCACAAGTCCAGAAGGCAAATCTGTTACTTCATCTAGAGATAGCACTGGTGTCAACAGAGAATCCCAGTATACAAACAGTAACTCTGTCTTACTTGGATTCAGGTCTGTTTTCTCCCATCCAGATCCTGACAGCCTCAAAGTACCAGAATAGAACATCACCAGCTTCTCCCTTACAGCCCAAATTGGCAATGCAAAATTGGGTATCATCAGCATATTGATGATATTGTACCCAAACTATCAGATGACTCACATCTGGTGGCTTAATATAGATATTAAAAAGTAGGGGAGAGAGGCCTGAGCTCTATGATGCTCCACATGTCAGGGGCCACCAGGACAACCTCTCCTTCCATACCCTGACTGAACCTGTCCAGTAAAGGAGCAGAACCACTGCCAAACAATGCCTGCAATCCCTAACCTTCATAGGGAGTCCAGAAAGATAACATGGTCAATGATCTCAAAAGCTGAAGAGAGATCCAAACGGAGAAGGAAGAATGAACTACCCCTATCCAAGTCCTGACACAAGTCATCAAGTAGAGCAACCAGTGCCAACTCTGTCCTTGTATGACCTGAAACTGGAATGAAAAAGGTCCAGATGATCTGCTTTGTTTAGGTCTAGTGTGAGGCTGGTCTGCCACCACTGTCTCAACAGTGTTTTTTTCCTGGAAAGGGAAGATTGGAGACTAGGATGGTAGTTGCCTAAAACCCTTGGATTCAGGGAGGACCTCTTCAGAAAGGGGCACACTAAAGCCTCCTTCAAGGTAGCTAGGAACTCCCCCCTTCCCCATGTAAAGAGGCATTGGCAATTTCCTAGATCCAGGTGGTGACTCCCTGCAATACCAAGCATGGGCAGGGATCCAAAAAGCAGGTGACAGAAGACAACCTTGATAGTATCTTATCCAGTAAAATGGCAGACAGACTGGCTGTCATGGTAAACTGAATTTGGATTTGGATTTATTTTGAACCACACCAAATAAAAATATGATAGTAATGTCCATATAGCTTTTGTTTAAAAATAGCGTTTTTTCTGGCACTGTTTTTTTAAAAAAATAAATAAGCATACTATACTATAAAATAGTCTGATTCCATTGTTATTTACTTCAAATATTGTGTTTAAAATGTTTACATTTTATTGACCTCTGTAAAATTGAACTATTCTGTATTTTCTATTGTCAAGTATGTTTGGTGGGAAGAACATAATTATTAATTATGATAAAGGGGTGTTAGATATCATTTTAATTTATATTTGGGAATTATAACTTTCATATGATGCTCCCTAGTCATGGCACCTGCTGTTATGATCCTATATTAATATCTTTCAATTTAATTGACTTTCCTACATACTGCAACAAAATACATCCCAAAGAAAGAGAAAATCAAGAAGGCAAAATGGCTGTCTGCTGAGACACTAGAAGTAGCCCAAGAAAGAAGGAAAGCAAAAGGCAACAGTGATAGGGGGAGATATGCCCAATTAAATGCAAACTTCCAGAGGTTAGCCAGAAGAGATAAGGAATTATTTTTAAACAAGCAATGCGCGGAAGTGGAAGAAGACAATAGAATAGAAAGGACAAGAGACCTCTTCCAGAAAATTAGAAACATTGGAGGTAAATTCCAGGCAAAAATGGGTATGATCAAAAACAAAGATGGCAAGGACCTAACAGAAGAAGAGGAGATCAAGAAAAGGTGGCAAGAATATACAGGAGACCTGTATAGGAAGGATAACAATATCGGGGATAGCTTTGATGGTGTGGTCAGTGAGTTAGAGCCAGACATCCTGAAGAGTGAGGTTGAGTGGGCCTTAAGAAGCATTGCTAATAACAAGGCAGCAGGAGACAACAGCATCCCAGCTGAATTGTTCAAAATCTTGCGAGATGATGCTGTCAAGGTAATGCACGCTATATGCCAGCAAATTTGGAAAACACAAGAATAGCCATCAGATTGGAAAAAATCAACTTATATCCCCATACCAAAAAAGGGAAACACTAAAGAATGTTCAAACTATCGAACAGTGGCACTTATTTCACATGCCAGTAAGGTAATGCTCAAGATCCTGCAAGGTAGACTTCAGCAATTCATGGAGCGAGAATTGCCAGATGTACAAGCTGGGTTTAGAAAAGGCAGAGGAACTCGGGACCAAATTGCCAATATCCGCTGGATCATGGAAAAAGCCAGGGAGTTTCAGAAAAACATCTATTTCTGTTTGATTGACTATTCTAAAGCCTTTGACTGTGTGGACCATAACAAATTGTGGCAAGTTCTTAGCGGTATGGGGATACCAAGTCATCTTGTATGCCTCCTGACAATCTGTATAACGACCAAGTAGAAACAGTAAGAACAGACCATGGAACAACAGACTGGTTGAAGATTGGGAAAGGAGTACGGCAGGGCTGTATACTCTCACGCTACCTATTCAACTTGTATGCAAAACACATCATGCGACATGCTGGGCTTGAGGAATCCAAGGCTGGAGTTAAAATTGCTGGAAGAAACATTAACAATCTCAGATATGCAGATGATATCACTTGGATGGCTGAAAGTGAAGAGGAACTGAGGAGCCTTATGATGAAGGTGAAAGAAGAAAGTGCAAAAGCTGGCTTGCAGCTAAACCTCAAAAAAACCAAGATTATGGCAACCAGCTTGATTGATAACTGGCAAATAGAGGGAGAAAATGTAGAAGCAGTGAAAGACTTTGTATTTCTAGGTGCGAAGATTACTGCAGATGCTGACTGCAGTCAGGAAATCAGAAGACATTTAATCCTTGGGAGAAGAGCAATGACGAATCTCAATAAAATAGTTAAGAGCAGAGACATCACACTGACAACAAAGGTTCGCATAGTTAAAGCAATGGTGTTCCCTGTAGTAACATATGGCTGCAAGAGCTGGACCATAAGGAAGGCTGAGAGAAGGAAGATCGATGCTTTTGAACTGTGGTGTTGGAGGAAAATTCTGAGAGTGCCTTGGACTGCAAGAAGATCCAACCAGTCCATCCTCCAGGAAATAAAGCCAGACTGCTCACTTGAGGGAATGATATTAAAGGCCAAACTGAAATACTTTGGCCACATAATGAGAAGACAGGACAGCCTGGAGAAGATGCTGATGCTAGGGAGAGTGGAGGGCAAAAGAAAGAGGGGCCGACCAAGGGCAAGGTGGATGGATGATATTCTAGAGGTGACAGACTCATCCCTGGGGGAGCTGGGGGTGTTGACGACCGACAGGAAGCTCTGGCATAGGCTGGTCCATGAAGTCACGAAGAGTCGGAAGCAACCGAACGAATAAACAACAACAAAACATACTGCAAAAGGTTGGATTGTATGATCCTTTGTGGTTCCTTCCAGCTCCATCATTCTATGATTCTGTGATCTACGTACATGGTAGGCACTTTTGATTCAGTTTTTGCAAAGGAAAATGAAAAAGCTTTCTTGGTAAGGAATTTGAAAGGACTCTGTTGGACTCTATCTCTGCAGACATGTTAAGTCCATTAAAGTAGTCCACTTTAAGACACTAATAGGTCCAAACAAATAATCTAATTGTTTGCAGATTGTAAAGTTGGAGGGACCCATTAGGTAATCAAATCCAACCCCCTGCTGAATGCAGAAATCTATCACCAACTGATGGCTGCCCAGCCTCTCTTTCAATGCATCCAGAGAAGGGGAACTAACCACCTCCCAGGAATTTGGTTGCTCTCCCTGAACCTGCTCTGTTTTTCTGGATCCTTCTTAAAGAAGGACTGGACACAATACTTGAGATGAAGTCCAATCAACACAGAAGCTACTTTCTGTGATTAAGAAACAATATAATGATATAGTCTTAAATTGCATTTGCATTTTTGTAGCCATTTTACATTGCTGAATCATCTTTATCTTGTAATCAACAACTACTGCAAGTTTTTTTTTCATATTTTCTATTGCCAATCCAGGTATCCCAAATACTATAACTGTTCCATTGATTTTTGTTGCCTAGGTACTTAACTTTGCATTTTCTTTCATTAAAATTTCATTCTGTTAATTTCAGTCAATTTCGGAGACCCTTCAAGACTGTTTTCAATGTTATTTCTATCTTCTAGGGCAGCGGTTCCCAACCTTTTTGGCACCAAGGACTGGTTTCGTGGAAGACAATTTTTCCACAGACCAGGGGGGATGGTCTTGGGATGATTCAAGCACTTCCTCTTTTCCCCAACCTTTTATTCTTTTTTCTTCATGCCGTTTGCAGATAGCAGCCAGTGGGCTTGCTTTCTCTGACAGGAGGCGGAGCTCAGGCGGTGATGTGAGCGATGGGGAGCGGCTGTAAATACTCAGGCTGTAAATTTGCTCGCTCACCCACTGCTCACCTCCTGCTGTGCGGCCCAGTTCCTAACAGGCCACAGACCGTACCGGTCCGTGGCCCGGGGGTTAGGGACCCCTGTTCTAGGGCATTAACTATGCTATCCACTTTGCCATCATCTAAAGATTTGATAAGCATTTCTTCCACCTCTCATCCATGTAATCAATAAAAATGTAGAAGACTAGAGGAGCCAGAACTGAACTTCTCAACACACCAATTTGTTGAGGAACCATTTGTGTCTTTGAATGTGATTTTTCAAGCCAGTTATGTGTGTCCACTTAACTGATAAGCCATCTAGACCTCACTTTGCTACCATGCCAATAAGAATGCCATGAGTATTTTGTCAGATACTTTGTCAAATTCAAGGCATAATACTTCTTCAACTGTCAGGCCAGGCAGTTGAATCTCTACTCTTTCAGGAAAAGTCATCTCCTTATTTAGGAACTATATAGCAGCAGAAAGTCCTGGATAGACTGATTTATTACAGACAAGAAACAAGTCATATGTATCGCATCTGCCTGCTGCATGTATGCATGTATAGATGTGTGTTTGTGAACTGTGAATATGTCTATGTATACCTGTACATGCATGTATGTGTGTTTGTGTGTATACATGTATGTGTGTTGCATGCATGTATGTATATGTGGTTTTAGTGACTAAGGTGCTGGACAAGGAGCAAGCAGAGCGAGGTTTTACTTCTCCTTTAGACACAGAAACTGGTTGGGTAACATTCTCTCTCCCAGACTAGACTGGGAACGGAAAAAGTATCTGTCTACCACTGTGATAGATTACAGTCCATAA
The DNA here is from genome assembly GCF_035149785.1 of Candoia aspera. Classification (NCBI taxonomy): domain Eukaryota; kingdom Metazoa; phylum Chordata; class Lepidosauria; order Squamata; family Candoiidae; genus Candoia; species Candoia aspera. The sequence continues at coordinate 93,519,506 of NC_086157.1, read as the reverse complement.
CCTTCAGTGAAAAGGCCTTCATCATGCAGTGGACTGATTTGGGTTGATTGTAAACTTAAGCCTCTTTCTCTCCCCTTTTTGAATCAAAGGATTCTTGGCCATTCTTTCTTCCTTTCTTTTCCCCTCAGCCTTCAGTTTGGAGCATCATGTTGTTTAGACAATGGTTCTGTCTGGTCTGAGAAGCTCTGGTTCCAGCTTCACAGCTTCAGACATTACAATATTGCAACAACTGTTTAAGGAAGTTACAACACCTGGTCAAAAAGTGAATCAACAAGATCAGAAAAAGATGTCATTAACCTGACAACATCTGATCTTAACAAATCCATGTTGAGTTCTGGTAATTACTGCAGTATTTTCAAGATTGCATCATGATCTGTTCTAGAATCTTTCCAACTATTCATGTCAGACTGATTAGTCAGTAGTTCCCTGGACCCTCCTTTCTCTTCTTTTTGAAGATAGGGACAACATTTGCCTTCCTCCAGTCATTTATCATTTCACCAGTTCTCCAGGAATTCTCAATGCCTTTGCTAGTTTTTGCTGGTTTGGGGGATGTTTGGTTGTTTCCCTCTTCTGGTTCCTTTTTTTTTTAATTGTTTAGTTTTCTTTTTCTATGTCTGTCTTGTAAGCTACCCAGAATCTACTGAGAGTCAGGCAAGGTCCAAATAAAATAATAAAATAAAATATTCCAGTCAAAGCAAATATTGGAGGCAGCGGGAGGGACCCCCCACCCCCCCGGGTGGAGCAGCAGAGCGCAGTGGAGCAGAGGAACACGGTGGACCTTTGGGGCGGCCACTGACTCTGTGGAGCCTCCGTGGATGAGGGAGCCTCCCATGGATTCAGGGAGACCTCTGCAGACCCGGGTGGACCCTGGATGCCTGGTTGGACTCGGAGGCCCTGGCGGATGCCTGATAGAACGCGGCAGTGTGTGCAAGATTCTGGAGAGAACGTGGCAGGCCCTGGGGCAGTTTCCCTTCGTGGGAAATGGTGGACACGGCTTCCTTGGGACAGCAGTGGACCCAGGTTGACCGCAGGAGATCTTCGGTGGGCCTGGGTGGACCCTGCCAGACCTGACAGACCCTGGAAGATCTGGATGGCCTCCACAACATGACAGAAGACTGGAGGCCTTGGAGGTGGAGTCCCATGGTGCGGACCAGAGGACCGCGGGCCCCTGGGTGGACCTTGTGATCTCTGGCAGGACTCTGGTGGAACACTCATAGACATTGGTGGACTGGGGATTGTCGGGGTTCTCGGGCTCTGTGTCTGGGGGTCTGGGGAATGCCCGTTTGTTAGAAGTGGCCGAGTGGTTTGGTGGGCCCCTCAGAGTGAGTGTGGGCTTACCTCCGGGGGTGAGAGTACACAGAGGGAGCCCAAGATTGAATGGGGTGTGTAGGAGTACCCACCCCTGAGTGAGAGACAGGAGGTGGGTAGGAATGGGTGGGGTGCCCCCCTGTGACCAGTGAGAGTGGTGGGGTGGACACAGTGACTGAGTGGATGGGGGGGTAGGCTCCAACAGTGCCGAGAGCAGGAGCTGGTGCGCTGGAGGGCCTGCCTCCACCTGAGGTTGACTGAGGGTGGGAGGATGTGTGCATGGGGGAGGGGACCCTTGCATTATCCCAGGGTGGCTGGTGGTTCAGGAGTGGAGGCAACTGGGCCTGGCAACTCTGGGGGTTGTAGGATGGGTTTCACTATTGAGGTGGTGATGGGCCGGGGATATTACGACGGAAACTGGAGGGCAGGTCATTTCCAGGGAAGACGCTCCCGGTGTCTGTTACCGGTAGCGTGTTCCGGCCCTCCAGGTTCATACCCAGGTCCTGGTCAGCAGATCCCTGAGGGCCCTGGTCTCTGGCTACTGCTTCTGAACACCAGGTCAGTCAACAACAAAGCCCCCTTTATAAGTGACTTGATCGCAGAGGAGGGGGCAGACCTGGCGTGTATCACCGAGACCTGGCTGGGTCAGGAAGGGGGGGTAGCCCTTTCAGAAATGTGCCCAGCCGGGTTTCAGGTGTGGCACGAGCCGTGACACTGGGGCAGGGGAGGTGGGGTGGCAGTTGTCATCCAAGAATTTCTAGTAGCCTTCAGGGGTGCTGCTCCACAGGTAGCCGGTTGTGAGACCCTGTTTCTCAAGTTGGGCACCCGAGAACAGTTGGGAGTGTTGCTGCTGTACCAGCCTCCCTGCTGCGTGGCAACCTCCCTACCTGAGCTGCTTGAGGCCATCTCAGGGTTGGTGGTGGAGTTCCCCAGGCTTATGGTCTTGAGGGACTTCAACCTACCTTCCCTGGGGCATGCCTCGGATGCAGCTCAGGAGTTCATGGCTACCATGGCAGCCATGGGCCTGTTTCAGATCATTCGGGACTCAACTCGAGACAGTGGCCTCACTCCAGACTTAGTTTTCTTGTCGGAGCAGTGGCAATGTGATCTGAGGGGAGAGGTAGATCTGCGCCCATTGTCATGGTCAGACCATGCCCTGGTGGCCCTGAGATTCTCTTGTGCTGGCCCCCTCCGCAGGGAGGCAGGACCCATTCAATTGGTCTGCCCCCGGCAACTGATGGACCCAGTGAGGTTTCAGAAGGAGCTGGGGGTTATACCCGGGGGTCTACTGCACGATCCAGCGGAGGTCCTGGCCGCAACCTGGAATAGAGAAGTGGCTGGGGCCTTGGACAGGATCGTGCCTGTGCGGCCTCTCTCGCCCACTCAAACCCCGCACTCCTCATGGTTTACGGAAGAACTGCGGGTTTTGAAGAGGGTGAAGAGATGCCTAGAGCGCCATTGGAGGAAGACAAAGACTGAATCTGACTGAACACAAGCTAGAGCTGCTATTAAGGCCTACCTTGTGGCGGTAAGAGCGGCGAAACGTCAATATTTCTCCGCTCTTATTGCATCCGCAGAATGCTGCCCAACAACCCTGTTTAAAATTACACGATCGTTATTAGGTGGGGGGGGGGCTCTGTCTCCCACCTACAGGGCCATGCGGAGGAATTTGCTGAGCATCTGCAGGGTAAAATCGCTCAGATTCAGTCCAAGTTGGACTCTAAGCATGGGGCAGAGTCTGGGGAGATGCTGAGGGAACGTACTTACCCAGTTATCTGGGAACAGTTTGATCCTGTTGGGCCTGAGGAAGTGGACAGGATCCTCCGGATTGTAAATGCCACCACGTGTCATCTAGACCCATGCCCTTCCTGGCTTGTGAAAGCAGCCCAGGAGGTGACATGTGGTTGGGTCCAGGCGATGGTTAATGCATCTTTGAGGGAGGGAGTGGTTCTGGTTGCCTTTAAAGAGGCACTGGTACACCCCCTCCTCAAAAAGCCATTGCTGGACCCTACTGTCCTAGACAACTTTCATCCAGTCTCCCACCTCCCCTTTTTGGGGAAGGTGGTTGAGAAAGTGGTGGCGTTACAACTTCAGAGGATTCTGGATGAAACGGATTATCTAGACCCCTTTCAGTCAGGTTTCAGGCTGGGATATGGGACAGAGACTGCATTGGTCACATTTATGGATGATCTCTGGCGGGAGCAGGATGGAGGCAGTGCATCCATCCTCGCTCTCCTTGATCTCTCAGCGGCTTTCAATACCATCGACCATGGTATTCTTCTGGGACGACTCAGGGAGTTGGGGGGGGGGGCAGCGTGGTTCTGCGCTGGTTCACCTCCTTCCTCCAGGGCCGGTCCCAGTCGGTGGTGATAGGAGATGAGAGATCCGACCTTCGACCCCTGCTTTGCGGGGTGCCACAGGGTTCGGTTCTCTCCCCTCTCCTATTTAACATCTACATGAAACCGCTGGGTGAGGTCATCCGTCACCACAGGATGAGGTACCATCAGTATGCTGATGATACTCAGATATATATCTCCATCCCGGGTGAAGTAAGTGATGCGGTCAATGCCCTTTCTCAGTGCCTGGGGGCTGTGGGGGCCTGGATGGGGAGCGACAGGCTTCAGCTGAACCCTGGTAAGACGGAGTGGCTGTGGATTGATGGCTCCTCGGTATCCGGGAAGTTGTCATCTTTAGTTCTGGATGGGGTTGCACTGCCCCATTCAGAACCCATGCGTAACTTGGGGGTCCTCCTGGACTCACAACTCCTGCTCAAAGAGCAGGTGGCAGTCGTGGCTAGGAGGGCCTTTGCACAACTTCAGGTTGTGCGCCAGTTACGCCCTTTCCTGGATCGAGATGCCCTCCGGACAGTCACTCATGCCCTGGTCATCTCCCATATAGACTACTGCAATGTGGTCTACATGGGGCTACCCTTGAAGAGTATCCGGAAGCTTCAGTTGGTCCAAAATGCGGCTGCGCGAACAATGATGAGTGCTCCAAGATCAGCACATGTAACACCTCTACTGCGTGAGCTGCATTGGGTTCCAGTTTGCTTCCGGGTCCAATTCAAGGTGTTGGTTATCACCTTTAAAGCCTACATGGCATGGGGCCAGGCTACCTGATGGACCGTCTCATCCCTATAACATCAACCCGTCCCACCCAATCATGCAGAGAGGGCATGTTGTGGACCCCATCTGTAAGAGAATTTCATCTGGCGGGGTCCAGGAGGCGGGCCTTCTCTGCAGTGGTGCCCACCCTGTGGAACATTCTACCCCCCGAGGTGAGGCAGGCCCCTTTGCTCCCGACCTTCTGGAGGGGCTTGAAGACCTGGTTTTGCCGCCTCGCCTGGGATGGGAAGGGCAATAGCTCTTCCTGGGCATGGCTGGTGATGTAGAGTTCTCCTGACAGAATGGAAATCTCCCACTTGGATTTTATATTTATATTTTTATTATTTTAATATTGGTGATTTTATGATGTTAGGTTTTAAGGTGAATTTTATTCTAAACCGCCCAGAGTCCCCCTTTTAGGGGGAGATGGGCAGTGATAGAAATGTGAATAATAAATAAATAAATAAATAAATAAATGTGATGACCGGCCATGTCCCTAAAGATTTGGAACAGCCATCAGCAAGTTCCTTTAGTTCCCTAGGATGTAACTAATCTGGCCCAGGCTCTAAAAATAAATAATAATTCCCTTACTGAGATTCTGTCAATCTCCAGCTTCAATCCTGCCCCTTCATTCTGCTCTTCACAATTACTTGGTGGGACTCATATCCTCTTGTGGAAGAAGGTGAAGCCAAAATAGGAGCTGGATTGCTCTGTCTTTTCTTCTTTACCTGTCATCATTTTCCCATCTTACTGAGCAGCATATTTAGTATTGTCTGTTCCTGTTATTCTGAACATGCCTAAAAAAGAGTATTTTGTTATTAATAACATTCTGAGCCTTAGCTGTCCTGACAACATCTTGACAATATGCTGATGGTAATTAATTCTATTATTTCCTCCTTGCCTGACACTGTGGAAGTTTTAAATGGTTGCCTGAACCTGGGATTGAAAATGTAACATGTTCTGGGTCAAGTTGCCCTTATTTATTCATTACATTTATATAGCCGCCCATCTCACAAGTGTAATTCTGGACAGGATTCAATAAAATGCTTGCTTGAAAAGAAAAAGTTCACTATATGGCATTGCCCCTTGATTCCTAGGTAAGAAATTACTAGCCCAGTTTTGGCTGGAACACCAGCTCTGCCCCCTTCTGGGAAAGCTGGAAGTGACTCATACCTTAATTACTGCTTGTTTATACTGCTGCAACACCTTCCATCTTTGAAAAATATTTAGGTACTTCAGCTGATGCAAAATATAATGACCTTGTTTGAAATATGCTGTAGAGAACATGTCAAACTATATCCACTAGGTTACAATTCATTTCCAAGACATTCCAAAGTTCTCAGTTTGACCATAAAGCCCTAAACAAATGGTTATATCCACCCAAATTATTTGATTGGATTTCTTTCCTTACTACAGATAAGTCCACTTAGTATTATGAGAAGCATCATTACATACCGTACTATTTCCAACTTCAGTTTATTCCACAGAATAACAAACAGGATTGTTTAATTATGGGAGACAGGAACTGGAGGTTACCTGCCTTGCAATTTGATTAGAGTCTTAAGTTATATATCTAGTCATGTTAAGCAGCTGTCTAAAGGATGTAGTATCTTATAAATAGGCAAACCACTGGTAGTAAACTCCCTTTGCTACCTAGGATTCAGTTTCACAGTCACCTTAAGGTGCCCCTCTCCCAAAGCTATTCAGTACAAAATGTGTCAGTGAGATGGCATCTAATGGTTGGGATTCTCTCCAGTCTCTTCATATTCAGTTCATTTCACATTGCAAGAGAATTGTTATGGAACTCTACATGCTGGTTGCTTATTCACGATGTTCTTTAGCCAGAGATCCTGGTTTCAGAATGTGAATGCTGGCTGGGGAATTCTGGGAGTTGAAGTCCACATATCTTAAAGTTGCCAGGGTTGAGAAACACTGGTGTATACAGATACAAGTACCTGTCAAGTCACCTTCACTTTTAGGGACATGGTTGGTCATCAAGGTGATCTTGTTATATATGCTGAGAGGTGGTGAATGCCATCTAGTGGCTGCTTGTAAGAATACATTCTCTTTGATGGGGCCCAGGCTCTGAAGCCTTTCCTGTCTAAAAAATAGACGCACCTACTAAAACATGTTTAGACATCTGTTAAAAGCTCACCTTTTCACCAAGCCCTTCCCCCAGAATAAATATTGCAAGAATGTTTCCAACCCCTACAACCTTTTTGTTGTTGTTTATTCGTTTAGTCGCTTCCGACTCTTCGTGACTTCATGGACCAGCCCACGCCAGAGCTTCCTGTCAGTCGTCAACACCCCCAGCTCCCCCAGGGATGAGTCCGTCACCTCTAGAATATCAACCATCCACCTTGCTCTTGGTCGGCCCCTCTTCCTTTTGCCTTCCACTCTCCCTAGCATCAGCATCTTCTCCAGGGTGTCCTGTCTTCTCATTATGTGGCCAAAGTATTTCAGTTTTGCCTTTAATATCATTCCCTCAAGTGAGCAGTCTGGCTTTATTTCCTGGAGGATGGACTGGTTCGATCTTCTTGCAGTCCAAGGCACTCTCAGAATTCTCCTCCAACACCACAGTTCAAAAGCATCAATCTTCCTTCTCTCAGCCTTCCTTATGGTCCAGCTCTCGCAGCCATATGTTACTACGGGGAACACCATTGCTTTAACTATGCGGACCTTTGTTGGCAGTGTGATGTCTCTGCTCTTAACTATTTTATCGAGATTTGTCATTGCTCTTCTTCCAAGGATTAAGCGTCTTCTGATTTCCTGACTGCAGTCAGCATCTGCAGTAATCTTCGCACCTAGGAATACAAAGTCTTTCACTGCTTCTACATTTTCTCCCTCTATTTGCCAGTTATCAATCAAGCTGGTTGCCATAATCTTGGTTTTTTTCAGGTTTAGCTGCAAACCAGCTTTTGCACTTTCTTCTTTCACCTTCATCATAAGGCTCCTCAGTTCCTCTTCGCTTTCAGCCATCAAAGTGGTATCATCTGCATATCTGAGATTGTTAATGTTTCTTCCAGAGATTTTAACTCCAGCCTTGGATTCCTCAAGCCCAGCTTGTCGCATGATGTGTTCTGCATACAAGTTGAATAGGTAGGGTGAGAGGATACAGCCCTGCCGTACTCCTTTCCCAATCTTAAACCAGTCCGTTGTTCCGTGGTCTGTTCTTACTGTTGCTACTTGGTCGTTATACAGATTCTTCAGGAGGCATACAAGATGACTTGGTATCCCCATACCACTAAGAACTTGCCACAATTTGTTATGGTCCACACAGTCAAAGGCTTTAGAATAGTCAATAAAACAGAAATAGATGTTTTTCTGAAACTCCCTGGCTTTTTCCATTATCCAGCGGATATTGGCAATTTGGTCTCTAGTTCCTCTGCCTTTTCTAAACCCAGCTTGTACATCTGGCAATTCTCGCTCCATGAACTGCTGAAGTCTACCTTGCAGGATCTTGAGCATTACCTTACTGGCATGTGAAATGAGTGCCACTGTTCGATAGTTTGAACATTCTTTAGTGTTCCCCTTTTTTGGTATGGGGATATAAGTTGATTTTTTCCAGTCTGATGGCCATTCTTGTGTTTTCCAAATTTGCTGGCATATAGCATGCATTACCTTGACAGCATCATCTTGCAAGATTTTGAACAGTTCAGCTGGGATGCCGTCGTCTCCTGTTGCCTTGTTATTAGCAATGCTTCTTAAGGCCCACTCAACCTCACTCTTCAGGATGTCTGGCTCTAGCTCACTGACCACATCGTCAAAGCTATCCCCGATATTGTTATCCTTCCTATACAGGTCTTCTGTATATTCTTGCCACCTTTTCTTGATCTCTTCTTCTTCTGTTAGGTCCTTGCCATCTTTGTTTTTGATCATACCCATTTTGGCCTGGAATTTACCTCCAATGTTTCTAATTTTCTGGAAGAGGTCTCTTGTCCTTCCTATTCTATTGTCTTCTTCCACTTCCACACATTGCTTGTTTAAAAATAATTCCTTATCTCTTCTGGCTAACCTCTGGAATTTTGCATTTAATTGGGCATATCTCCCCCTATCACAGTTGCCTTTTGCTTTCCTTCTTTCTTGGGCTACTTCTAGTGTCTCAGCAGACAGCCATTTTGCCTTCTTGGTTTTCTCTTTCTTTGGGATGTATTTTGTCGCCGCCTCCTGAACAATGCTGCCAACTTCTGTCCAGAGTTCTTCCGGAACCCTATCTACTAAGTCCAGTCCCTTAAATCGATTCTTCACCTCCACGGCATATTCCTTAGGAATATTAGTGAGCTCATATCTAGCTGATCTGTGGGTCTTCCCTAATCTCTTTAGTCTGATCCTAAATTGTGCAAGAAGAAGTTCGTGATCTGAACTACAGTCAGCTCCAGGCCTTGTTTTTACCGACTGTACAGATGTCCGCCACCTTTGGCTGCAAAGGATGTAGTCAATCTGATTTCGGTGTTGTCCATCTGGTGAAGTCCATGTATAAAGCCGTCTCTTAGGTTGTTGGAAGAGAGTGTTTGTTATGCAGAGTGAATTGTCTTGGCAAAATTCTATCAGCCTATGTCCTGCTTCGTTTTGTTCTCCCAGGCCATACTTACCTGTAATTCCAGGTGTCATTTGACTGCCCACCTCAGCATTCCAGTCTCCTGTGATGAAAATAACATCTCTTTTAGGCGTGTTGTCCAGTAGGTGCTGCAGATCCTCATAGAACTGCTCTACTTCAGCTTCTTCAGCATTTGTGGTTGGGGCGTATATTTGGATCACTGTGATGTTAGATGGCTTGCCCTGAATTCGAATTGAGATCATTCTGTCGTTTTTTGGGTTGTATCCAAGCACTGCTTTAGCCACTTTACTATTAATTATGAAGGCTACTCCATTTCTTCTGTGGTCCTCTTGTCCACAGTAGTAGATCTGGTGGTCATTTGATGTGAAGTGGCCCATTCCAGTCCATTTCAGTTCACTGACGCCCAGAATGTCTATCTTTAATCTTGACATCTCACCAATAACCACATCCAATTTGCCCTGGCTCATAGATCTTACATTCCAGGTTCCAATGGTGTGTTGATCCTTAGAACATCGGATTCGCCGTTCACCACCAGCACCGTCGGCCGCTAGCCGTCCTTTCGGCTTTGAGCTAGCTGCGTCATCACGTCTGGGGCTAGTTGAGCTCATCCTCTGTTCCTCCCCAGTAGCATTTTGACCATCTTCCGACCTGGGGGTCTCACCTTCCGATGGTATACCGACATATCTCTGGTTGTACTGATCCATTTAGTTTTCACGGCAAGAATACTGGGGTGGGTTGCCATTACCTTCCCCAGGGATCGCAAATACAAATATATCAAATATATCAATACAAATATATCAAATAAATAAATGCATGTAATATAAATCAGGTGTGTTGTTCACTGATTAACTGTTAAATCTTAAGCTATGCTCTTAAGCCATGAGCAAAGATGACCAAAGACAGAACATACAGACAGTGCATGTCAGGACAACCCTCTGGAAGAAGTCCCCAGATCAAAAGAGACAAATCCCACCCAAAATGTGAACTTTATTTGCTTTGCAATAAAAGGAAGACATTATTTATTACATTGCTTAAGTGCATCCTAGGTCCTCCCACTGAGATCCCCCTCTTCCTTGGTACTTTTAATATCATACTCTTCAAAGGAATCCTATTATTTTTGGACTCAGTACACCATATTAGTCTCTGCATGCCCTAAGATTTGAAGATCCACCAGTTCCAGCATGGTTAATACATATTGCATGAAGTGAATGGCTACCTTGGGGTACCTTTACATGCTGTAGAGTTAGTTCTACCTATGGTTTCCATTCCTTCAGTGTCAGTGGCTACAGTAGCTCCCACTCATCCAACCCTCACTTCAACTGTCTTTCAGTTCAGTCATCTTCAGTACCGATCATCATCCCATCTCCTCTTCCTCAGAATGCTTCACAGTCACTTCTGAAACATTAGAACCCATCTTCTCTGTTGGAGGCTGGGAAATATCAGTCAGACTGAGACAATTTCTCTTTTTGATCAACTATCTTTTTTCTCTCAGGATCTGATGATGGGTAACCAAGAGGAAATTTCCACAAAGAAACCAATTTCAGGCTTACGTGTTGGGTTTTCAGTTCACCCAAGTTTCTCTAATTGTAGATTATCTAGTATTCATGTCTCTTTGTGGAGACATCCTGACACAGGTGACTCTACTATTGCTGCAGCCTTGGTTCAGATCAATAAAGAAAAAAATGGCAGAAACTGGCTGCAGCAACCCTGACTTCCAATGACTAGACAACTTATAAAAGGTCAGGGATAACAATTGCCATTTTTGTTTCATCATCCTTCTCCTAACTCTTCAGTAATGGAGGGGGGGCACCATCAATCTAGGAATTGGCTATACTCAGTGCCAAGGAAGGCAGGAAACTGGACTTGATGGGCTTTTATTCCTATTTGACACCTACCCTGTTAGTAGCCATCAGGTCTATATGGACTGTTTAGCAGCAATTTCTCTGGGAGAAGACAAGATTGCTCACTTGTCAGAGCAATTTTTTCCCACTGCCAGAGGGAAAAAATATATTGTCTACTCTGAAGCATATTGTACTGCCCAATAACACATCATAAAGGCTAGATTCAGGTCTACAGACTACCTTTGCCTCCAGCTTTCAGACTCGGATTTGCCCAGCACTTCACACCTGGGAGGCTATTATTACCAACTTGTCATTATACTGAGGCCAGAGTATAGAATTTTAGAATTCTTTAGAATTCCATTCCAGTCTTGCTTCACTCTGTCACTGGAAACTTAAGTATGCTATCTGCTTAATAAATGAGCACAAAGGAGGTTCTTCCATCACAGGTTTTACTCAGTATATATCCATAGGCTTCTATAAGAAGGAGGACAAGCAGCCAAGGGACAAAACATGGGTTATAGTAGCATTTTTGCCATCATTCTCAAAATACTTATTGATAAAGCCCTAATTAAGGCAGAGGTTGCTTCCATTTGCATTGCAAAACTTTTGAACACATGCTTATTTTTTCCATTGAATGACCATGCTACCCTGGACATGGAATTAAGCCAAGTGGATAATTTGATATGCTGAGCTTCCACACAGCTGGTGTCACAGATGATTCCTTTGTTATTGGAAAGGAAATTGAAATCACCTTTAAAACTAATCAGAACAGCTTTTTACAAATTCTTTTTACAACTGGCTAGCTAAAGGATTATTGATTCTTTTTAGAAATCTAAACTTTTGTGTGCTTTCTCTATAGACATACAGTACATAAAGGATGGATGGATGGATGATGGATAGATATAGAGCAGCACCATGAGGTATGACTGATATGGTCTCCACATAGTGCTATTGTGTGATGGTTGCCCTTATTCCAATAAGACACAGACTCACTAGCCAGGCTAAGGATTTCTGGTTTATTGGGAATAGAATGCATACACAGAGAAAGATGGGAATGAGCACACGGCGTGCGAGGTAGCCGGTAAATACCCGCGGTGCGGACCTGGTCCTTCTCCACCCCCCATTGTCCCAAAGTCCTGATCCGGAGTCTTGATGGGTGATCAGGGTGCGATTCCGGGGTCTCGATGGGCGATCAGAGGGATTAGTGCTGATTACCTCTGTCCTCTTCCTGTGTCCAGCACAGGTGTGTCCCCCGGGGTAATACAGAGATGTCAGGGAGATAGGATGATGGCTTCTCGGGTCAGGGCAAAGGTATGGCTCCTTTGTCCTTTATTGGTATTTGTCTTTTAGTGCTTAAAGGATTATCACTAATTCCTTCCTCTTTCCTTCCCTTCTCCAGAAAGGCATGTTCCCCGTTGTGATGCATGTATGCATTGCAATGGGGGACATGACATATTGTATGTTTGATATCAAAGCTGCTATGGTTTCATTATTCTGGTGCATGTGATACAGCTTTAGCTTTAAATCTTCAGAGTTAACAGCAAATTTCATTATTTCATTAAAAGAGCCTTTTTAATCTTATTAATTAAATACCTACCTCATTTGAAAGATTGTTTATTTCTAATCTGGTCACTTGAATAAAGTTTTGAGAGATAAAATCCAATAAGCATTATTTCTGAATACATTAATTTCAGTAAAGTTTACTCAAAAGACTTCTATTGTGTAGTTCATTAACAGCCTAATCTTTTGCTTGGAAGGAAATTCTATTGAACTTCCACTGGACTTTTAGAAAAATGTGTATTTATGAGGTTTAGAGACTAGATGTCTGAAGACATTTCACCCCTCATATGTTTCTACTTTCTGTTTATGAAAGTGGTGATAACTTGATGCTACCTGAATTCTAATTCTGTTCTATGACCAAGATGTCTAAACAACTTCAGTGATTCACTTTTACCTGGAGCCATTTGTTGCCTGTGGACAAATATGTTGGTTTGATATACTTTCAGCTACTGCAAAGCTATTAGTGACCTTTAAAAATATTTCTGCCAATAACTAAATTCCACATTTGCAGGGTGAAAAGAATGATGTTATTTTAGATTGTTAATTTTCAGATAATGCGATTTGTTTTGTGCATATCAGCATTTTGGTATGACATCACAACCTAAAGGAAACAGAGTAATGGATTAGGGAAGCGGGGAAGGTAGGAACAGCAGTATTTTTTATATTATTTCATTATACCATGCAGCTGATCAAGCAGCATGTAACTAAAAAACACAGATACTTAACCCAAACAATCTGGATATTAACTCTGGATATTAACATCCAATATTTGCTATATGTATTGCACAATAATACACAAACAATGTAATTTTCCAGAGCTTTTCTAATCCAAGGATTGAAAAGCCAATTATGTTAAACTGAAAATGATTAGTGTAAATAGAAAAAAAGAAACAAAAATCCAGTTAAGAACATTGGCATTGTTTTCATACAAGATCAGCATCAGTCAAATGGTGCTATGTGACAGAACTGTCAGCTAATGAGAGAAAGGAAAGAAGAGAAGAGAAGGGAAGGGAAGGGAAGGGAAGGGAAGGGAAGAGATCCTGGAATACTACTCTTGGTATATGCTCCCTCCTCAATTCCCAAAATAATATGAAGTCCAGGGTCAGCCCTAGACATACAGACAATCCTGGAGACACATAGTGGTCTATGTAATATCAATATCAATGTGCATACGGAAAGAAAGCCAATTAAGAGCAAGTAGATTCCTATAAAGAGGCATCAGAGCCACTGAGCCTGCTTGACTTCCCTTCACATGAAACTATGGAAAGCTGCTACTCATTTTGTATTTTTGCTAAGTTCTGCTGATCTGTTATCTGTCTGCCTGTCCCTATGTTGAAGTACTAAACTGCCTCCACATTTTGCTTTGCCCTTGCTCGGGATGAAAAGTTTACCTCATAAAACCTGGAGGGATATCTCAAGATGTTAAGAAAACATTCCCACTCAACAACAAAGGTTAATACTTTTGTTGTTGTTGTTAAAATCCCTAGACAGCCATTAGTTGTTCATTCACAGCCATTAGGAGAGCCAAAATATTGCTTCGATCCTTTCTGAATGATATTACAGGTTTTTTGTTTGTTTTTTAAAAATATCATTTTATTGCCAGCATTATGATCATAAATCTTTCTTGCCTCTAAATTAGAATCTGAGACCATATTACCCAGCTGAAGGAATGGCCCTTGTAGTATTGTCAGTTATGACATTTAACTTCTAAAGATTGTTCACATGGTCAATATTTCAATATAATAGCTTTTCATTCGAGGATTTTTTTTAAAAAGGAAGAAAGGTTGTAGAGGTAACAAAATGCAATATAAAAACAACATATGAAGTCTTGACAATAGTAACAGTAAAAAATCAATTGCTTCAGAATTGTTAGTCATTTAGTTCCAGAAACTAGAGCAACCTAAGATTGTCTGGTGGATAATTGGGGGTAGGAAAGAGTGGAGAGAAATAGATTTCATTACAACTTGAATAAACAGATTACAACACTGTTAAGAGCACATTTTATACAGTTGTCAACTAAGATCGCTCTGGAGGGGTCAGTTTTAATCTCTCCAAAAGAGAAGATTGAGTAGTCCCCTCTTGAAACCAAAATGTTCTAGCCTGAATTATATCTGAAAGCCAGCTGGGTGACTTAGGGCCAGTCACTCTCTCTCAGCCCAACCCACCTCACAGGGTTGTTGTTGTGGAGAAAATAGGAGGAAGAAGGAGTGTTAGGTATGTTCACCGCCCTGAGTTATCTGTAAAAAATAATAAAGGTGGAATAAAAAATAAAATAAAATAAAAATAAATCTGAGGACCAGAGATGAAAATGTGACAGTTCCCTAAATTGGTCTCCTAAAATTCCATCTTTGCACCTTGCATTCATAATCCTGGAAAGCAGTGACATTGCTCCAAACTTGCAGATATCTGCTATCCACAAACAACACCAAAACAAACCTCTTGGTTCCTTTTTGGACTTTTAGCACATCAGTGGCATTTTCCTCATCCACTCTGGTTCTTTTGCAGAACTCATTACAAAAGAGGAACAATTAGTAAGAAGTCAGTTGAATCCAATCTCAAGCCATATCTGGGAGAAAAAAAACTCAGCAGAAAGGCAACAAAGAACCAAACCAGCTAAAGGACAAATCCTGCAATCAAAACCAAAACAAAATACAATTCCTTCCCATCCTTCATAAGCAGCAACCAGCCAAAGCCAAATATGGTCATCATCTTCAGGATGGTAGACTATCCACCATCAAACAGAAATCTCATGAGCTGGTCAATTCTTGCCAAGAACCTTCTGATGTGGAAGTGAAGGCATGGTACCTCTTATGTCCAACCCTAGAAAGCTCTCTACTTTTCTAGCAAGGGTTTTACATCCTTGGGGATTGTAGATGACCCTTTTTTGTGAATAAAGGTCAGTGCATAAAAGGTGATGGTAGAAACATAGAAAGCTTATGTCAAGCAGATGGGTCACAGATGGGTTGTGCCGAGGGATGGGTTTTTCTTTGTTAAAAGACTTGGTGTTGCTTACTTTTTGTGTGTGTATGTATCAATTTCCCACCTCCAGTTGTGGTGGAACTATGTTGCCAATTTCCTGGTTACTGGGACTGGAAGGAGGTCTGGGGGCCACAGAAAAAGAAAAGCCAATTATATTGCACTACAGACTGCAACTCTTGTGATTTGCAACAATCCTGTGATTGTTTCATTTGCAAATGTCCTTGAACAATGTGAGCTGTACAATAGAAAAGGTGTTTGTGTTTCTGAAAAGACCAATGGAACCTTCCAAGCAATGTCTTTGTGTGTGTGTGTGTGTGTGTGTGTATACATGTGTAAAATACTCAGAGATTATTGAAGTTGCTAGTTGTATTTATGCATATGTGTGATCAGAAGAGCAAAGCTGATTATGCATATTTCTGCTGCTTAAGAAAGGATTGACCCAGCCACAGCTGTGTCAGACAAGTGACTGAGAATTATTCTGAACAAAAAAGCTTTTCTGGTTTACATACTGCTATACTGTAAATACACACTGAATTGAATAAATAATAGTTTAAGCCTTGGCACAGTTCTTTGGAAGTAAATTCTACTGGATTCAGTGGCACAGACTTCACCTCCTTACACTTAATGAGTCAGTTCTATCTGGCATTTTAGAATATTCAAACAACAGTAATAACTCTTTGAAATTATGTAATGTTATCTCCTTATGGAGGAAGCTACAACATAACTTATGCCTAAGCCAGTGTTTCTGGAATACTGGCTGGGGAATTCTGGGATTTGACATCCACACATCTTAAAGTAGCCAAGGTTGAAAAACATTGACCTAAACCATCAAGTGTTTCAGGTCAGACGGAAAACAAGATTTCTTGGTTCATAGCTAATACACCCTAAATCAGGAGTGGGCAAACTGTTACTCTAGGGCTGCCTGAGGCCCTCTAGTTAATTCCATGCCGCTGCCCACCCACCCCCGCTTCAAAACTACTCTTCAAGAGATCAGTTCAAACCTCAGGTGACAGCTTTTTCTCCTTTCCCTGCAGCTGAGGCACTGGGGGGAGAAGAAGGTGTCAGGGAAAAAAAGAAAGAATGGATGTTCCACTCATGTTTGGTTTTGTCCACCTCACAGACTTACAGGGCTCCAACATATTATCCCCCACCTCTGTATTAAATGCATGCTGTTCACCAGATCGGACTGTTAATTTGTCATAAGAAATTAGAATTGTTTGTTTTGAATGGCTTTTAACATGCTGATCTTCAACTAGTCTCCTAATTAGATGCAATCTAGATGTGTTGAATAAAATCCTGCACTCCTAAACCAGCATGGGCATGGGCCAGAATGGCTGGGAATCATTGCAGTTGAGGTCAAGAACAACTGGAGGACATCAGACTGAGAAAAGTTGCTCAAAAGACTGAAGAGAAAATGGTGGTTGGTACAAGTCAGGATCTCTCTAAACTACAACTTTCTGATCAGCATCCAGCTTTGGGAATATGCACTCATACTTCTGCCTGACTCTTTGATACAAAGCTCTCCGTGTTGGTTAAGGGTTATGTCTATGCCAAGCCAACTATGTAATGCTAACAGATTCCCTCTTATTTGTTGTTGTTATTTATTCGTTTAGTCGCTTCCGACTCTTCGTGACTTCATGGACCAGCCCACGCCAGAACTTCCTGTCAGTCGTCAACACCCCCAGCTCCCCCAGGGACGAGTCTGTCACCTCTAGAATATAATCCATCCACCTTGCCCTTGGTCGGCCCCTCTTCCTTTTGCCCTCCACTCTCCCTAGCATCAGCACCTTCTCCAAGGTGTCCTGTCTTCTCATGATGTGGCCAAAGTATTTCAGTTTTGCCTTTAATACCATTCCCTCAAGTGAGCAGTCTGGCTTGATTTCCTGGAGGATGGACTGGTTTGATCTTCTTGCAGTCCAAGGCACTCTCAGAATTTTCCTCCAACACCACAGTTCAAAAGCATCGATCTTCCTTCTCTCAGCCTTCCTTATGGTCCAGCTCTTGCAGCCATATGTTACTACGGGGAACACCATTGCTTTACTATGCAGACCTTTGTTGTCAGTGTGATTTCTCTGCTCTTAACTATTTTATCGAGATTTGTCATTGCTCTTCTCCCAAGGATTAAGCATCTTCTGATTTCCTGACTGCAGTCAGCATCTGCAGTAATCTTCATACCCAGAAATACAAAGTCTTTCACTGCCTCTACATTTTCTTCTCTATTTGCCAGTTATCAATCAAGCTGGTTGCCATAATCTTGGTTTTTTTGAGGTTTAGCTGCAAGCCAGCTTTTGCACTTTCTTCTTCCACCTTCATCTTAAGGCTCCTCAGTTCCTCTTCACTTTGAGCCATCCAAGTGGTATCATCTGCATATCTGAGATTGTTAATGTTTCTTCCAGCGATTTTAACTCCAGCCTTGGATTCCTCAAGCCCAGCATGTCGCATGATGTGTTCTGTGTACAAGTTGAGTAGGTAGGGTGAGAGTATACAGCCCTGCTGTACTCCTTTCCCAATCTTAAACCAGTCCATTGTTCCGTGGTCTGTTCTTACTGTTTCTACTTGGTCGTTATACAGATTGTTCAGGAGGCATACAAGGTGACTTGGTATCCCCATACCACTAAGAACTTGCCACAATTTGTTATGGTCCACACAGTCAAAGGCTTTAGAATAGTCAATCAAACAGAAATAGATGTTTTTCTGAAACCCCCTGGCTTTTTCCATTATCCAGTGGATATTGGCAATTTGGTCCCTAGTTCCTCTGCCTTTTCTAAACCCAGCTTGTACATCTGGCAATTCTCGCTCCATGAATTGCTGAAGTCTACCTTGCAGGATCTTGAGCATTACCTTACTGGCATGTGAAATGACTGCCACTGTTCGATAGTTTGAACATTCTTTAGTGTTTCCCTTTTTGTTATGGGGATATAAGTTGATTTTTTCCAATCTGGTGGCCATTCTTGTGTTTTCCAAATTTGCTGGCATATAGCATGTATTACCTTGACAGCATCATCTTGCAAGATTTTGAACAGTTCAGCTGGGATGCTGTTGTCTCCTGCTGCCTTGTTATTAGCAATGCTTCTTAAGGCCCATTCAACCTCACTCTTCAGGATGTCTGGCTCTAGCTCACTGACCACACCGTCAAAGCTATCCCCAATATTGTTATCCTTCCTATACAGGTCTTCTGTATATTCCATCTTTGTTTTTGATCATACCCATTTTGGCCTGGAATTTACCTCCAATGTTTCTAATTTTCTGGAAGAGGTCTCTTGTCCTTCCTATTCTATTGTCTTCTTCCACTTCCGCGCATTGCTTGTTTAAAAATAATTCCTTATCTCTTCTGGCTAACCTCTGGAATTTTGCATTTAATTGGGCATATCTCCCCCTATCACTGTTGCCTTTTGCTTTCCTTCTTTCTTGGGCTACTTCTAGTGTCTCAGCAGACAGCCATTTTGCCTTCTTGGTTTTCTCTTTCTTTGGGATGTATTTTGTTGCCGCCTCCTGATCAATGTTGCAAACTTCTGTCCAGAGTTCTTCCGGGACCCTATCTACTAAGTCCAGTCCCTTAAATCGATTCTTCACCTCTACTGCATATTCCTTAGGAATATTAGTGAGCTCATATCTAGCTGATCTGTGGGTCTTCCCTAATCTCTTTAGTCTGATCCTAAATTGTGCAAGAAGAAGTTTGTGATCGGAACTACAGTCAGCTCCAGGTCTTGTTTTTACCAACTGTATAGATGTCCGCCACCTTTGGCTGCAAAGGATGTAGTCAATCTGATTTCGGTGTTGTCCATCTGGGGAAGTCCATGTATAAAGCCGTCTCTTAGGTTGTTGGAAGAGAGTGTTTGTTATGCAGAGTGAGTTGTCTTGGCAAAATTCTATCAGCCTATGTCCTGCTTTGTTTTGTTCTCCCAGGCCATGCTTACCTGTAATTCCAGGTGTCATTTGACTGCCCACCTTAGCATTCCAGTCTCCTGTGATGAAAATAACATCTCTTTTAGGTGTGTTGTCCAGTAGGTGCTGCAGATCCTCATAGAACTGCTCTACTTCAGCTTCTTCAGCATCTGTGGTTGGGGCGTATATTTGGATCACTGTGATGTTAGATGGCTTGCCCTGAATTCGAATTGAGATCATTCTATTGTTTTTTGGATTGTATCCGAGCACTGCTTTAGCCACTTTACTATTAATTATGAAGGCTACTCCATTCCTTCTGTGGTCCTCTTGTCCACAGTAGTAGATCCAGTGGTCATTCGATATGAAGTGGCCCATTCCAGTCCATTTCAATTCACTGACGCCCAAAATGTCTATCTTTAATCTTGACATCTCACCAATAACCACATCCAATTTGCTCTGGCTCATAGATCTTACATTCCAGGTTCCAATGGTGTGTTGATCCTTAGAACATCGGATTCGCCGTTCACCACCAGCACCGTTGGCCGCTAGCCGTCCTTTCGGCTTTGAGCTAGCTGCGTCATCACGTCTGGGGCTAGTTGAACTCATCCTCTGTTCCTCCCCAGTAGCATTTTGACCATCTTCCGACCTGGGGGTCTCATCTTCCAATGGTATACCGACATATCTCTGGTTGTACTGATCCATTTAGTTTTCACGGCAAGAATACTGGGGTGGGTTGCCATTACCTTCCCCAGGGATCGCATTTAGTCTGACCTCTCTGTCATGACCTTCCCATCTTGGGTGGCCCTTCACGGTTTAGCTCATGGCATCATTGAGGTGCTCAAGCTCCAGCACCACGACAAGGTAACGATCCTTTGCTGAAGCCCTCTTACTTAGAATTGGCCATATCAACAATCCTTGATTGTCACAAGAGGTGACAGTAAACAAAATCTGGGAAGCTCAATGTGCCATTAAGCCAGGCAGGGAGGGTGCAGACAAGATTTTAATTCTTCTGCAGATCATTAAGAAATGTATGACTATGTTAAAGAAAGCTAACTGTATATTTGCTGATTTAGAGAAAGTACATGATAAAGTGAAGCAGTCTGAATTATGGAACAATTTGCATGTGTATGGAGTGAAGTTATGAGAATCAGTGAAGTCTGCAATGAATAGTTTAAAAAAGTACAAACCAGCTGTCCTCTGGTTGTTTAACAGATTTATGGAAAAATGTATAAGGAATGCTTGTGGTGATTCTAGAGGTGATGTTAAAAGATGTAGTGGTGATGTTAAAGATCAGGAATGTGAATTGTGTTTGTAATTTTGTATCCAGATGATACCATGTTGATGACTGAGAACCCAAATAATTTGCAGAAGATGTTAGGTAGATCATATGATGCAACAGAAAGTATAGATATGAAAATTAATCTCCTAAGAGCAGGGGAGAGCTGAATCCTGTAGTCACATGCTTGTACCCTATACATCAGGAAGTGGTACTATGGTACTTACTTCAGCATTTATATTTTGACTCTTTAATCACCAGAATGGCAGTAAAGGTTCTGATAATCCTATCTCTCTCAAACATATCAAGGTTAGGGGCTAGACATCTGATAAGGAAGATAGGTAACAGCAACAGAAACTATCAAGCCACTATCACAAAGCAGGAAGTGGGGCCAAGATCTGAAGGTTTATTGGCTGGTAGGTTGAGAGTACCAGCCTTCTACCCTTCTGGCTCAGGAGTCCATTATACCCTCCATGCTGCAATGGGATATGATTAGGCAAATTGTGATATTTTGGGTTTCAAAGGTATTGAGGATTTATGTTATGTACCTGCAAGAATAATAGGTATTATTAAGTCTGACCAAGAGAAGAAAGAACAGAAACATGGATTCCAGAGGCTGGTTCTGCTCTATTTATTTATTTATTTTAATCAATTTGTATGGCTGCCCATCTCAACAAGTGACTCAGCGTGGTGAACAATATTAAAATAAAGTATGAGCTGTTGGAAGTCAGTTATGCAGAAAGCAGTCTTAAGAACGGTAAGTTGAAGCTAATGGAGAAGAATATAGAAGAAGGAGTGGGTCAATATGGTCATTAATAGCATGAAGGAATACAGTGAAAGAGAGGTATAACCAACTTGATTACTAGAAAGAGGCTATAAAAGGACTTGGGGTTCACCATGCTTGTGAAAAACTACAGGGAGACTATGAGAAAATGATGCCATTAAAATACATTTGCATTGTAATGCCAGATGATATGACTGCAAAGCCAAGGTTTTAAACCACAGCTTTAATTATGGTGACATAATAATGGGTTTCACAACCTGATTGTAAACTGTAATAGCCTCAATTATGTAGTTAACATAGTTATAAAAATAAAACATGTCAAGCTTTATAACTTATAAAGAAAATGAAAATGAGAAGAATATTTTGCAGTGGGGAGAATGATTGGGAAGGGACTCATCGGAATACATAATATCAGGTAGTTCCCTCAGTTCCTGGAGATCTTTTCTTATTACCATGCCCCTATGAAACCAGTCTTGGTTCTTTTCTAGCAATGAAAATATTAAGTTGCACAGATCCTTTCTAACAGGTTAGAAGCTCCATTTTTCTTTTTCTTTTTTTAAAATAATTTTTATTGAAAAAATTTTACATCATAAAAGAAATATTAAAAAATATTAAAAAATGAAAGAAAAAAGATGAAAGAAAAAGTGCAGGAAAGAAAAAAGAAAATGATATTAGAAAAAAGAAGAGACTTCTGAACTTCTTTACAGCAGTTACAAACAAGCTTATTTTTTTTCCTTCCCTTTTAAAATTTCATACATTTTTCCCTCTCCCTATATTTAACCCTTTTTAATTAATAAAAGCAAAAATCACCCAGGTCATTTTTAACTGTTTTAATCAAAAAATCCATAAAGGGTTTTCAATCTTTTATGAAAGTACTTATTACTTCACCCCTGGTCAAACAAGTCTATTTTATATTTTTCCTCTTAGGCAATCTTCTAATAGGTGTTTCTTTGGGCAGAATTAACTTGGTGTTGAAGTATTGTTGCATAACTTGATCTCCTGCCATCTTCCTGACAGAGTGCACAGGTATATCTCTTGAAACATTTTCTATCTTTACATATTTTGTATTGATTCTGTGCACCCTGTCCACTTCTGTACCCATATTTTCCTCTCCCATACCAGAGTTTCTGTTAGAGCTTTGACAGCTCTCTCCTTAATGCCTTCCCCAGGTTGTTTCAAAATTATTCTCTCTCTCTCAGACAAATATCTTCTTCTCTTGGTTCCAATAATGCCACATCCAGGTCTTCATTCATTTTTATGGCTGTTATTTTTATCTTATTTTCTGGGATCTCCATTTTTTCCTTGATTTGTTTAACTTCTCCAGTCATTTGCGCTGCAGATTTTTCCAATGTTTTATTCATTTTCTCTTCCACATTTACAAATCTTTCAGCCAGATCTTTCTTAACAAATTCAGTCACTGAAGTTATCACTAACTTTATAATATTCTTCCCCAATTCCTCAAACATCCTTTGTAACATTCCTGGTATAATCCCTTTTCCTGTTATTTGCTGTGTTAGTAATCATCTCTTCCCTTCTTTCGCTGCTTTCCTGATAATAGCCATTCCTCCCTCCCTCCCCCTCTATCTCTCTCTTTTTTTAAAATTGTCCAAAAAGGGAAAGCAACAGCCAAAAGAGAGCCTTTCTTTTTTTCCCCATCTCTATATTCTTAACTCTTTAGTCCCATTCAACATGTTCTACAATCTATGCACTTTAACAATGATCCCTTGTCTTTTTGTTTAGAAAAATCCATCAATCATTTTTCTTGGAAAACCCAAACTGTCCTCTTTCTGACAGAGTTATGTGCTATTTATTTAATGTAGTTAATTTGAAAATGCTTTAAAATAAGCAAAATCCAAATTCATCTAAACCCTTTATCTGTTTTAACTTTTCATAGTCCAAACTCTTAGCAAGCTTTTTGCTGGAGATTGTCTCTGAATCCTTGTACTTATTTCCTTCTGTTTCCCTTTATTCACACCCCGGGTCATAGGGACACTCACCAGGAGGTCTAGTTACTCTGCTGCTCTGAAGATCTTTATAGCTTTTAAATAGTTACTGTATAATCCTAATACGTGGAGTTTGGGTGGATCAGCATCCTGTATAGGCTCTGCTTGAGGCTCTGATCTTGATCTTTCTTCCTCAGTTCCTGGTGCTCTACTCACGAGGGGCCTGCAGGTTTTCTCATGAGGAGCTCCCTTCCAGAGTGCATGTGGGCAATCTCTTCAGCTTCTTCTTGTCTGGAGAAGCTCCGCTGGTCTGGGCTCACCACCTGGTTGCAGTTCTCTGCCTCAGCACCATCTCTGCTGTTTGGAGATGCATCGGTCTGCCATTTCCTCCACCTGGAAGCCAGAAGCTCCATTTTTCAATTATTTGGGTACCTCACTATTTTGGTGCTACTCCTCCCGACCACATGGTTTACTAGCTGGATTTGTGCTCTTAAACTACCCCTATTGCATTCAACAACCTTGTTATGAAAGTGTAAATCTGGCAATGGAAAACAATAAAGTTGTTTCAGCAGACAATCACATGCTCTTTTCGGCACTTTCTTCTTACTCAGTCTAGCTGAAGTTCAGATTAGGGAAGGGTGAATCTGTAATAATCTTATCTCCACTTATAGTTCATTCACTTTCACTTTCAGACACGATGATGATGATGATGATGATGAAAATCCCAATCCCTCTCTCTCTCATAAAATCACTAATCCCCCCTTCCCACAGTGAAAATATGTATCAGAGGGGATGGAGAGGGGAAATGACCAAAGCTCAGGGGTCAACATTCAGACATCTCTTCTTTGTGTAAGACCCTAAGGACTTCCTTGTTCTTATATAAGTAAGGAATAACTGACAGATATAGAAAATAAGCTTTCACACCACTTCAGTAGCCTACCAACATCCCTTAATCATTTGGGATGGAATGTTACTTGGGAATGATGATATATCATAAATATTATTGTAATTCCCAAGTGACAATTATTGACATACAGTACTTCTTTTCAAAGAGAAGAGCACATAACTGGATAGAAGAGACAGTAAAATTATAATAAAACCCTAGTTTGAGAACATAGGAGATTGCCTTGGGTCAGATCAGACTATTTTCCATACAGTCCTATCTTGTCTATTCTGAATGAGAGCAGCTCACCAGAGACACTGCAGGAGGTATTTCTCACTACTTGCTATATGACTTGTCAGGAATGGAAGACGTAACAGTTATGTGGATCTTCCTCCCAGTCAGAAGGAAACTGTCATTTGGATTGTAAAAGATTTTTTTCCAAACAAGCACATTTCATTCCATGTGCATCCATCCCGTCAGCCCTGCAATTGGCATGCCTATTTCTCATCCACATCTACCGCCTCCACGGTAGCCCCTCCCATTTGGTCAGTGACCGCGGGACACAGTTTACTTCCCAGTTTTGGAAATCATTTTTAAAATTGGCACCAAACAAGCGCTGTCCACATCTTCCCATCCTGAGACTGACAGTTCTATTGAGATTTTAAACTCCACCCTTGAACAGTTTCTTAGAGCATACATTAACTACCATCAGGACGATTGGGTGGAGTTACTACCTTTTGCTGAAGTGGCTTACAACAGTGCTGTCCATCAAAGTACTGGGCAAACCCCTTTTCGTGTGGTTTCTGGTCAAGACTTTGTTCCCATCCCTGAACTGCCACAACCCCCTTCCCAAACATGTTCTGCCTCTGACTGGGCTGTTAAGCTGTCTGATTCCTGGCCAGTAATTCAACAAGCTTTGGCTGATGCCCAGGATGCTTACAAGTTTCAAGCCGATAAGCATCATTCCTTGCAACGCAACTTCAAGATTGGGGATCAGGTGTATCTATCTACCAAATTTATCAAGTCACCACAACCCTCTAAAAAATTTGCTCCCAAGTTCATTGGTCCTTTCCCTATTGTTGGTCTTATCAATCCAGTTACTGTTAAATTGGACCTGCCTCACAATTTGAAACGCTTGCACCCTGTTTTCCATTGCAGCTTGCTCAAGCTTGTCCACCACTCCTCCCGCTGGCATCCTCAACCTCCTCCTCCTGCTCCGATCATGATTGATGGCCAACAGCACTTTGAGGTCAAGGAGGTCATTGATTCTCGCAAGCTTTGAGGCACCCTCCAGTATCTGGTCCGGTGGAAACACTTTCCTCATCCTGAATGGGTGTCTGCCTGCCATGTTAATGCTCCTGATTTAGTTTGCCGTTTCCACCTTGCTTACCCTTTGAAGCCTGCTGCTTAGTTTTTCTTTCTTTTGGGGGGGGGCAGTATGTCATGTTCACTGTTTCAATGTACAGTATACATCTTAACGTTTCACATGCCATGGCACTGACACGCGTTTCTGTTTGGGAGGGAGCTGCTGTGAAACCTTGTACCAAGCTCTGTATCTGTGTTCATTACAATGGAATGTGTTTGGGTTATGTGCTCTGCTCGAGAACTTTTTCCGTGGACCATCAGAAACCGTTAGGAGCACCTGGGATTGTGAGCTTGGGAAAATTCTACGGGGGGAGGGATTTCATTTGCACCGAGGGTTTTTAGTTTGAATTTGGCGCACTTTCATCATTCTCAGCTTTCTCTGTGATCCTGCATACTATTCTTTAATAAATCAGATATCTTTGAATTCCTGCTCATGAGTCTGAAAGTGTTTTAGAATAGGCAACCATTACATCGGTAGGCAGTGAATCATACATTGCATCCCAAATATTATAGTGCTGCCAGTGGATCAGGTCTGACTGCTGGAGATTACATGGGCAAATGTTCACCATTTTAACTAGTGGCCAGGAATTCCACATAGTAATTCCAAGGACTTTCCAATAATCCATTTGATCCCATCCATCCTCTGTATCCATTGCCTTCTCTTTCTTATTTTCTTCAACTTATCAAATATAATCATTTTTTCTAGCCCAGGATATGCTGTCATCAGATGCTCAAAGTATGTGAGTTTTTGCTTGCTAAATAATTGCTTCAAGGCAGCAGTTGTCCTTTATTTAATGCAGAATTGTTAGATTAATTCTTCTTGAAATCCATCATACTTTTAATTTCTATTTCCAATTCATAATTTAAAGACATCTGTCTTTTTTATTTCACTCCTTCTCAGCATCCAGCTTTATTATTATCACTGGAAAGACCATTACTTCAACTATTCTGATTTTTTTTTTTTTTTTGTCACTGAAATGTCCTTACCCCTCATTACCTTGGCTTTCTTTATCATTTCTTTCCTCCCACACTCTTTATGTAGTCTTAAGCCCAAGAAAGCAAAACTATCTACCATCTTTACTTCTTTGTCTTCAGCTGGAAGTTCACTAAATTCAATATTAACCTGGATTTTTCACTTTCAGTTTTTCACTTTCATAATGATCACCTCTTCTGCATCTTCCTTACTTTCAGTAGTCAATCACCTTTGTGTCTCAAATCATTAATGCTTCAACCTCCAATTTTGATTGCAGTTGTCACTGAATCTTGTCATTCTAATAACATAAGTACTATATAAGCTAAATAGATATGGGGACATTATGATTCTTCGTGTCACTCCCTTCCTTATACTAAACCATTCTGTTTCTTCTAATTTAGCTCTTACAGTAGCTTTTTGTTCAAAAGGATCATCTGTATCCTTAATAAATTCCACAATCTGGAATGATTTACATAGTCAAAGACCTTATATAGTCAGTGAAGCAGATCTCTTTTTTGAATTCTCTTACTGCCTCCATTATCCATTAATGTATGTTATCTGATCTTATGTCCCCCTGCCTTTTCTGCAACCTGACTGTTCATACTCTTTCCATGTATGGCTCTATTCTTTATCAAATTGTTAGCAAAACTTTGCTGGTATGAGGAATGTGTACAGTAGTTCAGCCTCATTCATGTTTCCTGGCAGTTCCTTTCACTGGTATAAGTATATACACCAGTCTTTTCTAACTGCTAGGTCAAACTGTGTTGTTTCACATTTGTTGACCTTGCTAGCTGTAAGCTTTCCTTTGATGTCTGTGATCATTTTAAAAAGACATCTCCTTTTCTTTGTCTTGTTGTTTTCCTCTATTCATTAACATTCTCACTGAGATATCTTTTCTTAGCCTTTTTTGCTTGATGCTGAAAGCCAGCATACATCTTTCTTGCTATCCAAAGCATCCAACTCTCCCTGGGTATCATGATAGCTTGCTCTGAAGGCCACTTAGATATTTTCCTTTAGAAAGTTTGGGATTTTTTTTCTGCTTCAGTTTTTATGATGTCTCTTACCTCTTCCGTAGCTCCCAAGTTCTTTCAGTATGCTTTACTTCCTGTCCCTTTACAGTAATCTTACATTCTGTCCATAAGTTCTCCAAGTCATATCTTCCTGACATAACTACTCTCTTTAAGTTTAAGTTTAATCCATCTATTTCACACAACAATTCATTGTCAATTCTATAGTCTTCACTTGGAAATGTCTTGAATGTCTCAATTGTAATTCTCCATCTTCTGTTTCCTATTATGTAACCATTTGCTTCAAATAGCATCCATCCACTGATATCTTTGTATAGAACCTATGTTTATGTTGCTTGAGCCAGATGTTGGCAACAGTTAAAGATTTCTCTTTACAAAACTGAATTATTTTCTCTTTTGCATTATTGCATTTACCCATTCCAAGTATCTATATGAGATTTTCCAATTTCTCCAACTTTTGCATTTCAGTCACCTGTTAGTAGTATTACATCCTTTCTTGATTTTGCTTCTAGCATGTCTTACAATTCCTCAGATTCTTCCTCCATTACAGTAGTTACAACATTTGTATAGCACTGATTTTCACTGGATAACTACTAATGTCAAGACATAAATTCATTAATTTATTGATGCAACTGCTGCCACTCCATTCCTTTGGTTGGACTTAGGTTCTGAATCATGTAATCATCTGAGTTACAATGGACCATTCTGATCTATCCTAATTCACTTAATCCTAAGACATTCATTTCTACTTTAAAAAATATTGTCCTTGTTACCTTCTATGTTCTAATTATATGTGTCCTTATCAGTGAAGAAGTATTTCATTTCCAGCACCATCAGTAACCAGACTTTCCTGCAGATTTGGTCCTATCACATAATTATTTCCAAAACAGTAGAAGTCCTATATTCTTTCTTACTAGTTAGAGAAATGCCTTCTGACTTGAAGGTCTTACCATCATTCTTCCAGAAAGTATAATTATCACTGCTCTGCATATATAGTATTTTTAGCAACAATACAGAAGTGGTTTACCACTGCCTTCTTCTGTTTATATTTTAGAGTTCCTTCTCCTAAGTGGGTTGGCTTCATCCCTATGGTGGATTGCTTTTAGCTTCACCACTCCCCTTTTGATTTTATTTATTTATTTATTTATTATTCCAATTTCTATCACTGCCTGTCATGAGTACTGATGGCGAGCAGGAGGGGGCCTCTATCCAGGGAGGAAAACGCATGCGTAGTACTGAGGAATTAAGCAGCCATTCAAAGAGACACAGATCAGACCCGCCTTAACTTTTGGAGTTTATCTGTCTGGGTTTTCCCACGCTTCTTCAGTTTGTTAGGATTTTCTGTCTTATGTAGCAGTAATAAACACTAGAGACCTATTCCTCGTCTCAGCATGGTTCCTGGCTGTTAGGACACTGCCCATCTCACCTTGAAAAGGGGAATTCTGGGCGGTTTACAAGAAAATTAACCATTTAAAAACATGAATGTATAAAATTACAAGGTAAGCAACCAAGATACTAAAATAATAAATATAAATATATTTATATTTTACCAGCAAGGGTGATCCTACCAAGAACTCATGCTCTTACCACTGTCCCTCCCAAGTTGGAGCTACTGGACCCTTCTACTCTACCAAAGTAGTGATCCTTCTTGACCCCAGAACTGGAGCATATAGAGGATGGGGGAGGTGACTAAATACAATTTTCCAGAAACAGCAATCCTATTGAAATGATTGGTCAGCATCTTTGGGAAACTAATGCTTTTTAAAAATGGATTTATACAGACGTGAGAACTGCCTGGTACAGTATATATTTCACTGACTCAGTGTCAGTGTCATTGCCACCCTGTCCCTGTGTCATTTGCTACTTAGAAATCTCTTCTTGCCTATCAACTAGACAGTAGAAAATATAACAAGTCTGAGTTGAGAATAAAGCAAGATGTTTCTAATGAACTTTGACAGACTGTGCATTTGTTTCGTCGCTGTGAAAGGTAATTAACAACATGCCTGAAGTTCTTGAATAGTTCAGAAAATTAATCCATCTGAAGCCACTTTATGCAAGTGACTATTGATTTGTTTT